>NC_057798.1:680553515-680562943 GCF_018294505.1 Triticum aestivum | reverse complement strand
CCGCCGCCGCGTCCGTCCTCCGGCGCCTCGCCCGCCGCGGGACCTCGCCGGCCTCCGCCTGATCCGGCCGACCTCGACCGCGCTCCGGCCTTCCCTGAGCTCCTCTCCGGCCCCCTCCCGACCAGCAGCTCCGGCGAGGCTCCGGCCCGGCTCGATCCGCACGCCCGAGCCGGATCCGGATCTGGAATAACCTAGGTTGACCTCGTTTTTTTTTTGCTAAGTCTGCATAATTTTATGACATGTTCATCGCATCATAACTCCGTCGTCGTAGCTCCGTTTCATGCGCATAATATATCAAAATGTTCATCAGGATGTGCTATTCATTTTGTTCCATTGGGACATGTTCATTTGAGGTCATATAAATGCCTGAATCTCTAATGCAAGAGTGCTATATAATGTTAGTTTCTGTTTCTTAACAGATTGTGGGCATTTGTCATTTTTGCTACATTTATTGTGTGCATCTTATGGGCATGAGCTCTACATGTGTTTTGTACTATGCCATGCCATCTTTACAGAGGTGCTTGCCATGTATTTTTGTGATCAATGTGGTGACTATCACAATCATGCAAACTAGGCTTCGTGATGTTGCTGATTTTAGTCCCTGTTCTGCTGTTATTTTGATGCCATGTAAACTTGATGCTACAGAGAGATCCATGCTTATTTTGAGATACTTCAGTAAGGATGTTTTGAACATATGGTTGTGCTCTATCCATTCATGCCCCTGGTTGCAATTATGGAGTAGTCTAGCATGTCATTTGCGTGCTCTACTTTTGCTATAAAATGTTTACTGGCAGATTGTTTACATGTTATTCAATTTTGCCAAGGTTGTTGTAGTTGATCCTTGCATGCTATGAACTTGTTCTTGCCATGGTTAGATTCATAAACATGTCTTCTTTCTGATGCTATGCTTATCTTGTCATACAGTGACTTGTGGTGAGTGAATCGAGCTCGCGAAGATGCCTTCATAATTCTGTCAATGCCATGCTCTGTTTGCTGAATCTGTTAATGAAACTTGCTATGTTTACATGGGTGCCATCATATCTTCTGATCCTTTTTGGCTAATGGTCAGTAAGGGACTTTTGTTCTATGCTTTGAGTAGAATCATGCCATGTCTTTTTTTGCTATTATAAGTTCCTGTAACATGTTGATTGCTTGCTCTGAACATTGCTACCTGATGCTGTTTATGCCATGTCCCAGCTGATATCTTTTGTACTTTTGCCATGTTTGTTTGAACTTGTTATGGTGTGTTTTAGCCGTAGCACAGTGTTCCTCTTTTGTCAAGCATCTCCTGTAGATCACTGCAATATGCTTTGTTTTTATGTTGGGGTGCTGTAGCATAATTTCTTGTTGCATGCTAAGTAGCATCATGTTGTTAATCGCAGATTTGTGTCATTCTTGTTTTGCTTGCCATTTGCAAACCGTGCATCCGTTTCCGGTGATCTTTATATCGATTTCAACCGAAATCATCTCATCTTTCCAGCGACATACTTGGTTTGCGAAGTTGATTCCTTGTTCATCATTTTCCTTCCGAAGCATGCATATGCATTGCATATCACATCTCGCATATCATGACATGTATTGCATCATGTTGCTTGTGCATTGCACCATGACTGATTGTGGTTCCATTGCTTGTGTTCTTGCATTGGGTAGAGCTGGGAGACGAGTACGTGCACGAGGAACCTGTTGAGTACGCTAACGAGGATCAAGCCTTCGACAACTCTGAGAACCTGCAGGCAAGATGACCATACCCTCGATATCACTTCTATCTTTGCTTTGCTAGTTGCTCGCTCTATCGCTATGTTAGCTCTACCTGCCACTGTTTATCCTGCCTCCCATATTGCCATGTCAAGCCTCTAACCATCCTTTCCTAGCAAACCGTTGTTTGGCTATGTCACCGCTTTTGCTCAGCCCCTCTTATAGTGTTGCTAGTTGCAGGTGAAGATGAAGTTTGTTCCTGGTCGGAACATGGATATTTTTGGGATATCACAATATCTCATGTTTAATTAATGCACCTTATATACTTGGTAAAGGGTGGAAGGCTCGACCTTATGCCTGGTGTCTTGTTCCACTCTTGCCGCCCTAGTTTCCGTCATACCGGTGTTATGTTCCTTTATTTTGCGTTCCTTACACGGTTGGGTGATTTATGGGACCCCCTTGACAGTTCGCTTTGAATAAAACTCCTCCAGCAAGGCCCAACCTTGGTTTTACAATTTGCCACCTAAGCCTTTTTCCCTTGGGTTTTCGCGAGCCCGAGGGTCATCTTTATTTACCCCCCCCCCCTCCCGGGCCAGTGCTCCTCCGAGTGTTGGTCCAAACTAGAGCACCGTGCGGGACCATCCCTTGGCAACTTGGGTTATGTTGGTACTTGTACACTTAGCTTATCCGGTGTGCCCCGAGAACGAGATATGTGCAGCTCCTATCGGGATTTGTCGGCACAGCGGGTGGTCTTGCTGGTCTTGTTTTACCATTATCGGAATGTCTTGTGAACCGGGATTCCGAGACTGACCGGGTCTTCCCGGGAGAAGGTATATCCTTCGTTGACCGTGAGAGCTTGTGATGGGCTAAGTTGGGACACCCCTGGAGGGTATATTATCTTTCGAAAGCCGTGCCTGCGGTTATGAGGCAGATGGGAATTTGTTGATGTCCGGTTGTAGATAACTTGACACTTGACCTCTCTAAAATGCATCAACAGCGTGTGTAGCCGTGATGGTCTCTTCTCGACGGAGTCCGAAAGTGAACACGGTTTGGGTTATGTATGTACGTAAGTAGTTTCAGGATCACTTCTTGATCACTTCTAGCTTCTCGACTGATGCGTTGCTTCTCTTCTCGCTCTCACTTGCGTATGTTAGCCACCATATATGCTTAGTGCTTGCTGCAGCTCCACCATATTACCCCTTTTCCTACCTATGATCTTAGATAGTCTTGATCTCGCGGGTGTGAGATTGCTGAGTCCTCGTGACTCACAGATTCTACCAAAACAGATGCAGGTGCCGAGGATACCAGCGCAAGTGGCGCAACTGAGCTCAAGTGGGAGTTTGATGAGGACCTTGGTCGTTACTATGTTTCGTTTCCAGATGATCAATAGCGGAGCCCAGTCGGGACGATCGGGGATCTAGCATTTGGGGTTGTCTTCTTTTCATTTGGATTTGACCGTAGCCGGTCTATGAGTGTATTTTGAATGATGTATGATCTTAATTATGTATTGTGTGAAGTGGTGATTGTAAGCCAACTCTCTTATCCCATTCTTGTTCATTACATGGGATTGTGTGAAGATGACCCTTCTTGCGACAAAACCACCATGGGGTTATGCCTCTAAGTCGTGCTTCGACACGTGGGAGATATAGCCACATCGTGGGTGTTACAAGTTGGTAATCAGAGCCATCCCCGACTTAGGAGCCCCCTCCTTGATTGATTGCTGGCGTTGTTGAGTCTAGAACAAAAAAAATGTTTTGAGTCTTAGGATTATATATATCGGAGAGTAGGATTCTTTTTACTCCTCAGTCCCTTCGTCGCTCTGGTGAGGTCTCCTGACGTAGATGTTTTGACTTTCCTCTCCTCAAATTTCACAAAAAAAATTCGGATCACGTGGGTATCTTGGAATCGTTCTGATGGTTTTGTGACAAGAACATTGTTCTTGGTGCCTCCTGTCTTTTATGTGGCAGTGACCTGGGGAGTTGAGCTCCGAGGTGTTGTTGTCACAATTTTATTGTTGCAGTTCCGGAATACCTGAGTTTTGCCGACATCGAAAATCTCTTTTATGCAGTTGTTGGTGAGATAACCTCGACGCCACCCAGTACTGGGGCGGGAATTCGGGAGTATTGCCATAACTCGTATAACGGATGCTTTTCGAAGGTTGTGGTACACGATTTCCGAAGGTTTCTTGGTTATGTGTTGACGGATGGATACAGCTGGATGTAGGGATTGTTAGTTTGGGTGAGATATATTGCTTCCCCTGTATCCCCAACACCTGATTGCATAACCGGAAAGTTTCGGGAGTTTATAGGTGGGATTCAAGTAGCTCTAGCATTTCTTCATGTAGATATTTGGTTTGTGATTGGGTAATCCTTACCACTTATTTGTTCCAGTTGTACCTTGTTATTTCATCCATCAATATCTTATCAAGTGGCTTCTCACCTTAATGGATGTGTGATGTTAGCTTTGGGAATTCATTCGTTCATCCTTGTTCGAATGTTTATTGTGAAGACTATATGTTGCAATTTCTATCCGTTGATTCAACTTGTCTATCTGTTTATCAAGATGCTAACGGATGTCACCCTCTTCAGGATGGCTCCGCCAACGCATCAGAATCCGAAACGCAATGATGGGAGTCAGGCGAACCCTCCACCTCCACCTCCGCCTCCGGAGGCATGGCAAGCTTTGATGGCAGCCACAAACGCCAATGCTCATATGATGATTCAGCTCATGCAAGAGCGCAACCAAGGCCAAGGCAACCAAGGGAATCAAGGTCAAGGGCAGTTCAACCATTAGCCTAAATTTCCTACCCTCAACCAGTTCCTGGCAAATTAGTCGAAGTCTTTCAGCTACTGTGCCAAGGCCACATACGCCGATGGTTGGCTCGTGGATATCAACAAGCATTTTGAATGTAGCAATGTAAGGCATGAGGACTACGTCAAGTTCGCTTCTTTTCAGCTCAAGGATCAAGCAGCTGATTGGTTCCAGCAATACAAGGATTCCAGAGGAGGTCGAGTGATTACTTGGACTGACTTCTGTCGGGACTTTAAAGCTCGCCACATTCCTACCAGTGTTGTTGAGAGCAAGCATGAGGAGTTCCGCAATCTCAAGCAAGGAAACATGTCAGTGTACGAATACAACAAGCAGTTTCAGAAACTTGCTCGCTTTGCTAAACAAGACGCTCCTAATGAGAAGAGTATGATCTATCAATTCAGAGGTGGCCTCAGAGAGGATCTGCAGTTAGCTCTCGTTCTTGTTGAGCCTACTCAGTTTGATCAATTCTACAATATGGCCCTCAAGCAAGAAGGTGCTCAGCTCAAGTGTGAGGCTTCTAAGAAGAGAATCAGGGATGCAGTCCAGTCTTCTTCTTCCTCACAAGTGGCAGCTAAGCAGCAGAAGTTCTACCTTCCTCCTCCTCCATTTTGTCAGCCCTACCAGCAGAAGAACTCAGGTGGTCGTGGATCTTCCCACCCACCCAACCCAGGCTATCAGAACAAGTCTCAGCCTCAAGCTCCAAGGTCAAATGCTCCTTATCATCGTTCGCTCTCGGAGGTGACTTGCAACAAGTGCCAGCAGAAAGGTCACTATGCGAACAAGTGTTTCAACCAAAGGTGCCTTCCTCCTCCTCCTCCTGTGAGATCTTCAAGCACTGCAGTGGTCAAGCATAATCCAAAGTCTGCAAAGGTGAACATGTTGAATGCAGCGCAAGCGGAGGAATCTTCTGACGTGATAATGGGTAATCTTCCAGTTAATGATATTCCTGCAAAAGTTTTATTTGATACCGGTGCATCGCATTGCTTCATGTCTAGATCATTTGTTGCAAAGCATGATTTCATTTTGGAAATGTTGGAAAAACCCATGGGAGTTGTTCTCCGGGCTCTTCTATGAGGGCTACCACAATGATTCAGGATGTTTCTATCAAGATGGGCGACTATAAATTTCTGTCTAAACCATTTGTTCTTGGCGACTCTGATATTGATCTAATTCTCGGGATGGACTGGCTTTCTAAGCACAAGGCTCAGCTTGATTGTGCTGCCAGGCAGATTCAATTGACACACCCTTCTGAGGATGTTATCATCTATGCCGCTCGTGATGAAACCATTCGGTTGTTTTCTCTCAATGAGAAGGGCGATTCGGATGCTATTTCTCAAATTCCAGTCGTTTGTGAGTACCAAGATGTCTTTCCAGAAGGGCTTCCGGGTATGCCTCCTCATTGGCCAGTCGAGTTCGTTATTGATCTTGAGCCTGGAACTGAACCCGTTTGCAAGCGTCCATACAAGGTTGGACCTATGGAGCTGAAGGAATTGAAGAAACAGCTCGATGAACAAGAGCGTCTGGGTTTGATCAGATCGAGTTCATCTCCATGGGGTTGTGGAGTTCTTTTTGTCTACAAGAAGGATGGCACGGACCGACTTTGCGTCGATTACCGTCCATTGAACAAGAAGACAATAAAGAACAAGTATCCAGTTCCCAACATCAATGAGCTTTTCGAGCAACTCAAAGGTGCTAAAGTATTCTCCAAGCTTGACCTTCGTATGGGTTATCATCAGATTCGCATTCGTGAACAAGATATTCCCAAGATAGCATTCAGAACAAGCTTTGGTTCTTATGAATATACTGTCATGTCTTTCGGCCTTGTCAATGCTCCTCCAACATTCTCTCGAATGATGAACTTTATCTTCAACCCCCACACCAATGAATTCGTCTTGGTATATCTCGATGATATCTTGGTCTTCTCCAAGAATAAGAAGGATCATGCCAAACATTTGCGATTGGTGCTTGACAAGCTCAGAGAGTATCAATTCTATGCGAAGTTTTCCAAATGTGAGTTCTGGCTTGATGAAGTTCTTTACCTTGGTCATATCATCTCCGTCAAGGGCATTGCTGTTAATCCTGCGAAGGTGTCTGCAGTTGTGAATTGGGAACCTCCTTAGAATGTCAAGCAGCTCCGCAGTTTTCTTGGTCTTGCAAGCTATTGCCGAAGATTCGTTGAGAACTTCTCTAAGATTGCAAAGCCTCTTTCCAACCTCCTCCAGAAGCATGTCAAGTATGTCTGGACGCCTGAGTGTGACGTTGCTTTCAACACCCTCAAAGAGAAGCTTGTCACAGCTCCTGTCTTGACTCCTCCTGATGAATCCAAGCCATTCGAAGTATTCTGTGATGCTTCTCTTCAAGGTCTCGGTGATGTGTTAATGCAAGAGAAGAAAGTTGTGGCATATACCTCTCGTTAGTTGAAGCCCAACAAAAAGAACTACCCCACTCACGATCTTGAGTTGGCGGCAGTTGTCCATGCATTGATAACATGGAGACATCTCTTATTGGGAAGGCAAGTGGACATTTTCACCGATCACAAGAGCCTCAAGTATATCTTCACTCAACCCAACCTCAACCTCAGGCAAACTCGATGGGTCAAAATGATTCAAGAGTACAATCCGAGTATTGAATATACTCCTGGCAAGGCGAATGTGATTGCAGATGCTCTGAGTAGAAAGGCTTATTGCAATAGTCTAATTCTCAAGCCATTTCAACCGGATCTTTGTGAAGCTTTCCGCAAGCTGAATCTTGAAGTTGTTCCTCAAGGCTTTCTTGCCAACCTCATAGTCTCTCCTACTTTGGAAGATCAAATTCGTGAGGCACAACTCCTGGATACCATGGTGAAGAAGGTGAAACGTGGTATTGACAAGGGCATTCCCAAATACAAGTGCTATCGCTTGGATGACAAAGATACTCTTTTCTTCGAGGATCAAATTGTGGTTCCTAAAGGTGATTTGAGAAAAGTCATCATGAACGAGGCACAAAATTCCCTCCTATCCATTCATCCTGGAAGTACAAAGATGTACCATGACCTCAAGCAGTCGTATTGGTGGACTCGAATGAAGCGAGAGATTGCTCAATTCGTGAATGAATGTGATGTCTGCCGAAGGGTGAAAGCAGAACACCAACGACCAGTTGGTCTCCTCCAACCTCTTGCTATTCCAGAATGGAAGTTTGATCATATCGAGATGGACTTCGTGACTGGATTTCCTAAGTCGAAGCGTGGAAATGATGCTATCTTCGTTGTCATTGACAAGCTTACTAAAGTGGCTCATTTTCTTCCTATCCAAGAATCTATCACAGCAGCTCAGCTGGCAGAGCTATACACCTCCAGAATTGTCTCCTTGCACGGTATTCCACAATTGATTTCTTCAGATCGTGGAAGCATCTTCACTTCTAAGTTCTGGGACTCCTTTCAGAAGGCCATGGGCACCAACATTTGTTTCAGCACAGCTTTCCATCCTCAAACAAGTGGCCAAGTCGAGCGAGTCAATCAAATCCTTCAAGATATGCTCAGGGCTTGTGTCATTTCCTTCGGTATGAAGTGGGAAGAGTGTCTTCCATATGCCGAGTTCTCCTACAACAACAGCTTCCAAGCGAGTTCGGGCAAGGCCCCATTCGAAATTCTCTATGGCAGAAAGTGTCGTACTCCTCTCAATTGGTCCGAGACAGGTGAACACCAACTTCTTGGCAACGACTTGATCAAAGAAGCTGAAGAAATGTGCAAAGTCATTCGTGAGAATCTCAAAGCCGCGCAATCGCGCCAAAAGAGTTATTATGATAGCAAGCACCGTGACTTGGCTTTTGAAATCGGAGACCATGTCTACCTTCGTGTCTCTCCAATGAAAGGCACTCGTCGCTTCTGTATCAAAGGGAAGCTTGCCCCTAGATAAGTAGGTCCTTTCAACATCATTGGCAAAAAGAGGCGATCTTGCCTATCAACTTGAGCTTCCGTCCAACTTCGCGAATGTGCATGATGTGTTTCACGTGTCACAGATTTGCAAGTGCTTCAAGACTCCTGAGCGCACCATCAACTTCGAAGAGATTGACCTCCAAGAAGATCTCTCTTATCATGAGCACCCCATTGCTATTCTTGAAGAAACTGAGCGCAAGACTCGCAACAAGTCAATCAAATTCCTGAAAGTGAAGTGGTCACACCATTCCGACCGAGAAGCCACCTGGGAGCGCGAGGATCACCTCCGTTCCGAATATCCGGAGTTCTTTCAGTCCTAGATCTCGGGACGAGACCCTCTTGTAGTGGTGGAGTGTTCTAACACCCCGGATGTAACTTTCCATCTTTGTAACTCCAACTCTTGCCATTTTCGGCTATGTGTTATGAGATTCCCTCCATGGTTGGGTTTTTGTTTTTGTTTTGCATTTTATTCATGTCATGCATCTCATATCATGCCATCATGTGCATCTCATTTGCATACGTGCTCGTCTCATGCATCTGAGCATTTTCCCCGTTGTCCGTTTTGCAATCCGACACTCCCACATGCACCGGCGCACCCCTCTTGTCTCTTTTCGTGTGCGGGTGTTAAAACGTTCTCGGAATGGACCGAGGCTTGCCAAGTGGCCTTGGTACACCACCGGTAGACCACCTGTCAAGTTTCATGTCATTTGGAGCTCGTTTGATACTCCAACGGTTAACCGGGTAACCGCAAAGGCCTCTTTTGGGTTGCAGCCCAACACCCCTCCAAAACAGCCCAATAACCCATCTAAGTCACTTCCATGCTCTCTGTCGTCGGATCCCGATAGTGTGGGCGAAAACCGCACTCCATTTGGAGTCTCCTAGCTCCCTCTACCTACAAATATGTCCTCCCCGTCCAAATCCGGATCAAACCCTAGTCTTCCCCTTCCTCCGCGCGCCGGACACGTCCGCCCGACGCCGGACGTGTTCGCCCCGCCGCCTGAGCCAACCG
>NC_057798.1:679911923-679915325 GCF_018294505.1 Triticum aestivum | reverse complement strand
CGCCAACCCCGCCAGCGGGGCGGTGTGATCCGCTGGCGGCAGGAGCAGCGGGACGACGCCCGCGGAGTCCGCAGCGGATGACGGCGCCGCGGTGTGGACCACGAGGTCGCGCCCAAGCGAGGGCGCCGGCGGCGTGGAGTAGACGGAGCCGATGCTCCTGGTCCCGATCGGAGCCGGAACGGCGACGACATCGAGCGGGAGGTTGAGCAGAGCCACAAGGGAGGCCGGGAGGAACCCCGCAGCAGTGGAACCGGTGGTGGCGGCGCTCGACATGGCGGCGATGAAGGCGGCGGCGGCTGCGGCGGCGGTGCGGGTATTAGGGTTTGAAAGCGGAAGCGATCGTAACCTAGCGTGATACCATGTAAGACAATAAGTTTTTGGGGGAACCAGCACAACCCTCTAGGAGTGGCTTATCTCATTATATATAATGGATGTGTTACAATACGTATATAAGTACAGAAGCTATACATAGTCTAACACATGTTATGTCCGGGCGACGTGGACAGGGTCCCGGCCACCGATAGCAACGTGGACAGGGTCGCTCCAGAGACGTCGCCCTCCATGTACCCCCAAACCTGTGTGCTAGCGCCCGTAGTCTTGGAGCCATCTACTGCTTGGAAAGGAAATACTGTACAAGTACTGAAGTACCCCTGGCCTGAACAAACACTCGCTCTACTTTTCTCTCGGCGAAAGATCTGAGTAAATATTCGCTCCAATAATATAAGCGCGAAAGAATTATTTCTTGCCCCTCTAGTCGGAATCGCGGGCATCAAATCTACTCACTAGGCGGCCACTGGCATAAACTAATGCGGACCGTATTAGGGCCCATAATTAGCACGCCAGCCTTTTCGCCAACATACGGGCCAGGTGGCCCACGTGGTTAGGCACACATTATAGGCCAACAGTGCGCACCCGTTACAATATGCGATCTTTCGAGAAAATAAAATAAAAGAAATCGAGGTGCAGCTCTTTTCTCCATGGCACGATGCCGTGGTCCATGGGCGAGCTTTGGGGGTTGTGGTGCATGCCCGCCAGGCAGCAGCTTGTGAACAGTGTTGAGGTGGGTGCACATGTGCAGATCTTGTCGATACTACACACCGAATCAAACGCACGAACCAGTCATACACCGGCATCAGCTATGGGCATTTTGTACTCCTACAAAATCTTCATAGAGCAGGACGGAGCTCGTGAGATCTGGGTTGTTTAAGTTAAGCGAGAGGCTAACAGCGCGCCAGGCATAAAATCTTCACCCGTAATTTTCTTTTGGGTGGTCCTTGTGCGGGGCAATGCCGGTCAGGCGGGCAGGTTTCGTCCCGGGAGACAGCCTCATCGAGATCCGCGCTCACTTTTGTTTACGCGGCTGCTTCACAGTGAAGCGTTGTACGTACGCAATCATTCATTGGAGCGCGCAACAGTGCAGCTAGCCCGTCTCGTGAGCGAGATGCTCTAGAATTTCGTTTTCCCCGGGGGAGGACAGGAGCGACGCACAATTGGTTGGCAGCGGGCGGCCGGTGAAAAACTACAAGCGACTACTTGTACTGCCACTACAATGACACATGCATTTATTTTCCGACTTTCGGTGCAGAATAATAAGCCGTGAAAAGAGCGCCACAGAAATTTAAATATTCCACTGGAGGCATGCGGCGTCCACGCAGATGTTCTCCGCGGACTGGGGTGGCGGGAATAAAAAGCGTTTGGTTTTTCCGTGCGGGGCCCGCGAGACGCGCTGAGTCACCGTCTACACCTCGTAGGGATCAGACACATGGGCCGTTGCACGTCCACACCATCCAGCCCGGCCGTGACGCGACCCCTCCCGGACGATTCCCATGTTTTCTTTCGTGCGGAAATGTTCCCGTACTTTTCAGTGACTCGGCGCTGAGTCGCGAGGCGCACAGAAAACAGTAAAATAATTGAGGCGTTCGACGAATGTGACGCCGGAGGATTGGCCGGTTGGGGTATCATGGTTGATTTGATTTCCTCCACCTTCGGCCTGAAGTGTGTATCATGTTTGATTTGATTTCCTGTTACCTTGGCCCTTTGTTTACTTAATTTATGGTACATGATTGATTTGATTTCCTCTACCTTGGCCTTTTGTTTACTCGATTCGCTGAATGAAAATCGGGTTTTGCTTGTTCGTTGGAGATTCGTTTTCCTCGTATTCGTATTTAACTGATTAACAGACCTGGTTCAGTACATGATTTGCTGGGGCCGACCAGCTGGTTCAGTATTCTTCATCAGAGATTAGACAGCAAATAGCATTTTGCTTAACAGAACATAATCATGGCGAACTGCTTTCGGTTACCGGAAAATGCATCAAATTGGATGCGCTAGCTCCCGGCAAAAAAATAATGAAGAGAAGAATAGATACATTAGCTGTTTTGTGGCAGATTATGACGTTAGATGTTCTTACGTGCACGAGCTGTAATACTGGCAAGTGAAAACAATTGTGCCTCTGAATCTAATCGGACGGCCAATCTTTCGTCGTTATGAGAAATTTTTGCTGGCTAGGAATTATCAATTGTACCATCCAATAAACATCTGCTGGTTCAAAACAAAATACTCGCTCAAATGAATAATAAACATGATCGGATTTCCTTCAAAATTTGGAGAAATACTTTACATCGATTGCCTTGCATAATTACACAGCGACGGTGCTCTTGCACACCTGCTCTCTCCTCTCATACCCAAACCCAAACCCCAAAATGAGGCCAATCAGAAGACCGCGGTGATCCTGCTCAGATTGCCCGCCCTGTGCAGATCAAAAGATGGACCGATCGGCATCGGATGCCAGGGCAAAAACACTGGCCGTCCAAGAATCCCGCATCCTCCTCCTCCTTCAACCCAAGGCAAAAAGGGTACATAGTTCCTACCAGCTAACCCGATGCGGCGCGGCGCAACTAGCTCGCCACGGACACGTCGGCCTTGGCGGACACGGGCGCCGGCGCCGGCACGCTGGGCTGCGCCTGGGCCTGCTGCTGCTGCTGCTTCCGCCTGGCGCTGGCCTGCTGCCTGGCCATGGCGGCGTCAAAGTGCATCTGCTCGTAGCGGCAGTCCTCGCTGCAGAAGGGGGTGTCCCCCTTGTACATGAAGATGTCGCTGTTGCTCTGCAGCGGCTTGGTGCAGAGCGCGCAGGCGTCCAGCTCCAGCTCCGGCCCGTGCAGGCGCAGCCCGGGCTCGCCCAGCGGCTCCGCGTCGAAGAAGAAGGCGCAGGCCATGAGGCAGAGCTTGCTTGCGCGGAGCAGAGCCTCCTTCTTGCTCGGGAGAAGAAGAAGAAGAAGAAGGAGAGAGCGAGGGTGTGCGGGTTCCGCTTGAGCTGAGGTTCAGAGGAGGTGGACGGGGCGGGCATATAAACCCGCGGGGAGGGTGGAGGACAAGAGGGTTCGAGGCCGTGACGTGGTGCTT
>NC_057798.1:679892691-679911525 GCF_018294505.1 Triticum aestivum | reverse complement strand
TTCACGGTAGGGACTCCAAGGTTTGGAGTCTTTCACGCGGAAAGTGTGCTGGGGAAGTTCCCAGTGGATGAGATGAGTGATGCAGTGGACTTGACTCGAGGCTAACTGCATCGTGACACGCGCGGCTGGTAGGGGACTAGGGGCTTTCTGCTAGGATCTTGCACGGTAGTTTTTTTTTTTCCTGAGAAGCACGGTGTTTTTTATTGCTTTTGCCGACGAGGCATGTCTCCTAGTGAAAAACAACAAATTCGCCCATTTTCAAAATTAAGCACAAAATGAACCCTATTTAAATTATTACTAAATTTCAAAAATGACCCATTTTCATGACGGCCGGCCCCAAGGCGTCATGGTAGGCATCATGACGCCCTGATCAAGGGGCCATGAGGTTAGAGCTGACTTGCCACGTTGGCTCGGACATGCCCAGCTGATGGAGTATGACACCTCTGAGGGAGGTGTCATGCTTAGAACCATTACGCCTTGGCCTAGGGCGCCAAGCCCTTTCGCTAAAGAAAACGGGTAGGTCTAGCGCGAGGCATCCTACCCCAAGCCAGAGGGCTTTGTTCGTTCTTTTGTTCTTCCTCCACCCCCGTAGCCCCTCTCCCCCTCTTAAATCGGTGGCCAAATATTACGGATCGGGGCTAAAAAAGAGTCAATCTTTTGCCCCGTCAAATCTTCAAGGTATTCTCCTCCTTTTACCCTAATTTTTTTTGTTGCAATCTTTGCATTGTACTGATTTGGAGAAATGCTAGTTCATCCACTTTCTCAAATTTCATTGATGTTTGCACTTGTATTTGTTAGGTATGGTTTAGAATTTGTGTGCTATATGGTTAGGGATTTGATATGTATAGTTGGTCTTATAATTTCTAGGTATGGTTAGGGTTCGTAGCAAATTTGGCATGACACTTGTATGGATTGCAAACATGTGTATCTATGTACACTAGCATGGATATTTGTGTGTATGTATATATTTGTGCGTATATGTATCCATTTGGCGTGGAGAAAATTTAGTGTATGGACATGAATATTTGCACGTGTATATATGTATTTGCACAATAACAAGGAGGCTTACGATACATTGCAATTTTGCAGGATATCTCTTATCCATGAGTCGTACGATAAATAGCACCGTGAGCTGTATATGGTAGAGGAAGGAACGGTTTTTGACCAGCTTCACCTAAGGTCTAGTGGGGTTCATGATAAGATGAAGTTTGACAAGCGATACATGAAGTATATGTGGAATACTGGACTTCTTCCTTTCATGACACTCGTGTCTCATTCGACGCCGAAGAAGAACCAACTCGAGAGGCTCAGGTTGCCGCAGGAATTTGTGGTGTACTGCAAGTTGCCAAATTTCATGATTTGGCCGGGAGCAAGGATCTCGACTTGTTCGAGGTGGCTGTTCGGGTCGGCGAAAAGAACGATGCTGCCAAAAACGAAGATCTGCCCTAGCACAGAGGTCATGTCAAAACCTATCCGCTCACCAAAGTTGATTCCCATCGGACGATATTGGCTATCAGCGGGGACGTGTATGGGCCACCAATGACGGGGTCGATCCATCAAATTTCTGGTTGGGGGTCCCGAGATGGTAGCCTAAGTACGATAGTAACAAGAGACACGAGGTTTTACCCGGTTTCGGCTCTCTCGAAGAGATAATACCCTATGTCTTACTTTTGATTGTACTGATTGTGTATGGGGTACAGAGTATATGTGTTTATACCACGAGATTGGCTACTCATTGATTGATCGAGCCTCTACGTGCTCTAGCCCCAAGTTTATATAGGTATGAGGGTTCTAGGTTATAGCCATGTCGTCTACGTATTTGGTGACATGTTGTAGTCGACGCCTAAGTCGTGGAGTACACGCCAAGTCTTCGGGAACCTTGTATACACCACGGGTCCTCTGGGTGCGGACCATGGGTAAACAGCCACGCGGGTCCTCGGCCCGGCCCACCTGGCCAGTAATCGACGTGGTGAATACCCCCTAGTGTAGGACACGGTCACTTTAGCCAATGTAAGGCTTCAAAGGAGATGCCCCTAGGAGGGGACGACACATGCATGCTGCCATCATCTGATCTGGAAAGCCCAAATCTGGGTTTCCCACGGAGCACACATGGAACAAAAACAACCCCGCGACGCGTGACGATGCCCATGGGTGCCACCGTCGATGGTTCCGACCAAGGCCCAGACGAGCTTCCACTGGCAGATTTGCACCCGACATCGGCCGGACCACCAGATCCTCCTCCACCTTCTTACGCCATGCCCCATGGGAGCGCCCGAACCGCCGCCAGGAAGTAGCATCACATAGCCGAAACCGCAACGATGCCATGACTGTCGCACCGCGAGAGTGGGTTGTTGACAACGGGGGAGGCCACATCACTGCGCCATTGATGCAAGACCATGCACACGCCTATCCAGGGCACCCGCGCGAATCTGCCAACAACGAAGGAAAGCCCCGCCGCTACCATCATGTTGGAAATATGCCCTAGAGGCAATAATAAAATGATTATTATTATATTTCCTTGTTCATGATAATTGTCTATTATTCATGCTATAATTGTATTAACCGGAAATTGTGATACATGTGTGAATACATAGACCACAACATGTCCCTAGTGAGCCTCTTGTTGACTAGCTCGTTGATCAACAGATGGTCATGGTTTTCTGACTATGGACATTGGATGTCATTGATAACGGGATCACATCATTAGGAGAATGATGTGATGGACAAGACCCAATCCTAAGCATAGCACAAGATCGTGTAGTTCGTTTGCTAAAGCTTTTCTAATGTCAAGTATCAGTTCCTTAGACCATGAGATTGTGTAACTCCCGGATACCGTAGGAGTGCTTTGGGTGTACCAAACGTCACAATGTAACTGGGTGACTATAAAGGTGCACTACAGGTATCTCCGAAAGTGTCTCTTGAGTTGGCATGAATCGAGACTGGAATTTGTCACTCCGTATGACGGAGAGGTATCTCTGGGCCCACTCGGTAATGCATCATCATAATGAGCTCAATGTGACTAAGTGGTTAATCACGGGATCATGCATTATGTAATGAGTAAAGTGACTTGCCGGTAACGAGATTGAACGAGGTATTGGGATACCAACGATCGAATCTCGGGCAAGTAACATACCGATTAACAAAGGGAATTGTTTACAGGATTACTTGAATCCTCGACATCGTGGTTCATCCGATGAGATCATCGTGGAACATGTAGGAGCCAACATGGGTATCCAGATCCCGGTGTTGGTTATTGGCCAGAGAGCTGTCTCAGTCATGTCTGCGTGATTCCCGAACCCGTAGGGTCTACACACTTAAGGTTCGGTGACACTAGGGTTATTAGGAAGACTTGTATGTGATTACCGAATGTTATTCTGAGTCCCAGATGAGATCCCGGACGTCACGAGGAGTTCCGGAATGGTCCGGAGGTGAAGATTTATATATGGGAAGTTGTCATACGGTCACCAGAAATGTTCGGGGGCATACCGGTATTGTACCGGGGCCACCGGAAGGGTTCCGGGGGTCCACCGGGAGGGGCCACCTCTCCCGGAGGGCCTCGTGGACTGTAGAGGGAAGGTAACCAGCCCTTGGAGGGCTGGGCGCCACCCCCCCTTGGGTCCAT
The DNA here is from genome assembly GCF_018294505.1 of Triticum aestivum. Taxonomy (NCBI): domain Eukaryota; kingdom Viridiplantae; phylum Streptophyta; class Magnoliopsida; order Poales; family Poaceae; genus Triticum; species Triticum aestivum. The sequence goes on along the minus strand of NC_057798.1, from coordinate 679,907,903 downwards.
GCGCCTAGGGTTGGGGGGGAAACCCTAAAGGGGGCGCCCCCCTTGCTTGGGGGGCAAGCCCCCTCCCCTTGGCCGCCCCCCCCTCTAGATCTCATCTAGAGGGGGCCGGCCCCCTTCCCCCTTCTCCTATAAATAGAGGGGCGAGGGGAGGGCTGCAACACCATATCCAAGGCGTAGCCCCTCCCCTCCCCAACACCTCACCTCCTCCGTAAGAGCTTGGCGAAGCCCTGCTGGAGTACTGCCACTCCATCACCACCACGCCGTCGTGCTGCTGTTGGAGCCCTTCTTCCTCAACCTCTCCCTCCTCCTTGCTGGATCAAGGCGCATGAGACGTCACTGGGCTGCACGTGTGTTGAACGCAGAGGTGTCGTTGTTCGGCGCTAAGATCGGTATACACCGCAATCTGAATCGCTTCAAGTACGACTCCTTCATCCGTGTTCTTGTAACGCTTCCTTCCGTCTCGCGATCTTCAAGGGTACGAAGATGCACTCCCCTCTATCTCATTGCTAGTTACTCCATAGATTGATCTTGGTGATGCGTAGAATTTTTTTAATTTCTGCAACGATCTCCAAAGTGGCATCATGAGCTAGGTCTATGCGTAGTTTCTATGCACGACTAGAACACAAGTTTGTTGTGGGCGTAGATTTTGTCAATTTAGTTGCCACTACTAGTCTTATCTTGTTTCGGCGGTATCGTGTGATGAAGCGGCCCGGACCGACCTTACACGTACGCTTACGTGAGACAGGTTCCACCGACTGACATGCACTAGTTGCATAAGGTGGCTAGCGGGTGTTTGTCTCTCCTACCTTAGTCGGATCGGATTCGATGAAAAGGGTCCTTATGAAGGGTAAATAGAAATTGGCATATCACGTTGTGGTTTTGGCGTAGGTAAGAAACATTCTTGCTAGAACCCTATAGCAGCCACGTAAAAACATGCAACAACAATTAGAGGACGTCTAACTTGTTTTTGCAGCATATGCCTTGTGATGTGATATGGCCAAAAAGGATGTGATGAATGAAATATATGTGATGTATGAGATTGATCATGTTCTTGTAATAGGAATCATGAATTGCATGTCGATGAGTATGACAACCGGCAGGAGCCATAGGAGTTGTCTTTATTTATTGTATGACTTGCGTGTCACTGAATAACGCCATGTAGTTACTTTACTTCTTTGCTAAACCGTTAGCCATAGTAGTAGAAGTAATAGTTGGCGAGACAACTTCATGGAGACACGTTGATGGAGATCATGATGATGGAGATCATGGTGTCATGCCGGTGACGATGATGATCATGGCGCCCCAAAGATAGAGATCAAAAGGAGCAAAATGATATTGGCCATATCATGTCACTATTTGATTGCATGTGATGTTTATCATGTTTTTGCATCTTATTTGCTTAGAACAACGGTAGTAAATAAGATGATCCCTCATAATAATTTCAAGAAAGTGTTTCCCCTAACTGTGCGCCGTTGTGAAAGTTCGTTGTTTCGAAGCACCACGTGACGATCGGGTGTGATAGATTCTAATGTTCACATACAACGGGTGTAAGCCATATTTACATATGCAAAACACTTAGGTTGACTTGACGAGCCTAGCATGTACAGACATGGCCTCGGAACACAAGAGACAGAAAGGTCGAACATGAGTCGTATAGAAGATACGATCAACCTGAAGATGTTCACCGATGATGACTAGTCCGTCTCACGTGATGATCGGACACGGCCTAGTTTACTAGGATCATGTATCACTTAGATGACTAGAGGGATGTCTATCTGGGTGGGAGTTCATTAAATAATTTGATTAGAAGAACTTAATTATCATGAACTTAGTCTAAAAACTTTTGCAAAATGTCTTGTAGATCAAATGGACCACACTCATGTCAACCTCAACTTCAACGCGTTCCTACAGAAAACCAAGCTGAAAGATGATGGCAGCAACTATACGGACTGGGTACGGAACCTGAGGATCATCCTCATAGCTGCCCAGAAAACATATGTCCTAGAAGCACCGCTAGGTGAAGCACCTGTCCCGGCGAATGCAGACGTTATGAACACCTGGCAGTTGCGTGTTGATGATTACTCCCTCGTTCAGTGCGACATGCTTTACAGCTTAGAACCAGGGCTCCAAAAGCGTTTCGAGCAGCACGGAGCATATGAGATGTTCCAAGAGCTGAAAATAGTTTTCCAGGCTCATGCCCGGGTCGAGAGATATGAAGTCTCTGACAAGTTCTACAGTTGTAAGATGGAGGAAAATAGTTCTGCCGGCGAGCACATACTCAAAATGTCTGGGTTGCACAACCGCTTGTCCCAGCTGGACATTAACCTCCCGGATGAGGCGGTCATTGACAGAATCCTTCAGTCGCTCCCACCTAGCTACAAGAGCTTTGTGATGAACTACAATATGTAGGGGATGGTGAAAACCATTCCTGAGGTATTTTCAATGCTGAAATCAGCGGAGGTAGAAATCAAAAAGGAACATCAAGTGTTGATGGTCAATAAAACCACTAGTTTCAAGAAAGGCAAGGGTAAGAAAAACTTCAAGAAGGACGGCAAGGGAGTTGGCGCGCCCGGTAAGCCAGTTGTCAGGAAGAAGACAAAGCACGGGCCCAAACCTGAGATTGAGTGCTTTTATTGCAAGGGAAACGGTCACTGGAAGCGGAACTGCCCCAAGTACTTAGTGGATAAGAAGGTCGGCAACACCAAAGGTATATGTGATATACATGTTATTGATGTGTACCTTACCAGTACTTGTAGTAGCTCCTGGGTATTTGATACCAGTGTGGTTGCTCATATTTGTAACTCAAAAAAGGAGCTGCGGAATAAGCGGAGACTGGCGAAGCACGAGGTGACGATGCGCGTCGGGAATGGTTCCAAGGTCGATGTGATCACCGTCGGCACGCTACCTCTACATTTACCTACGGGATTAGTTTTAAACCTCAATAATTGTTATTTAGTACCAGCTTTGAGCATGAACATTGTATCTGGATCTCGTTTAATACGAGATGGCTACTCATTTAAATCCAAGAATAATGGTTGTTCTATTTATATGAGAGATATGTTTTATGGTCATGCCCCACTGGTCAATGGATTATTCTTAATGAATCTCGAACGTGATGTTACACATATTCATAGTGTGAATACCAAAAGATGTAAGATTGATAGTCCCACATACCTGTGGCACTGCCGCCTTGGTCACATTGGTGTCAAACGCATGAAGAAGCTCCATGCATATGGACTTTTGGAGTCTCTTGATTACGAATCATTTGACACGTGCAAACCATGCCTCGTGGGCAAAATGATCAAGACTCCATTATCTGAAACAATGGAGCGAGCAACCAACTTATTGAAAATTATACATACTGATGTGTGCGGTCCAATGAGCGTTGAGGCTCGCGGAGGCTATCATTATGTTCCCACCCTTACTGATGACTTAAGTAGATATGGGTATGTCTACTTAATGAAACACAAGTCTGAGACCTTTGAAAAGTTCAAGGAATTTCAGAATGAGGTAGAAAATCAACGTGACAGAAAAATAAAGTTCTTACGATCAGATCGTGGGGGAGAATATTTAAGTCACGAGTTTGGTATGCACTTAAGGAATGTGGAATTGTTTCACAAATCACGCCGCCTGGAACACCTCAGCGTAACGGTGTGTCCGAACATCGTAATCGCAGTCTATTGGATATGGTGCGGTCTATGATGTCTCTTACCGATTTACCGCTATCATTTTGGGGATACGCTTTAGAGACAGCTGAATTCACTTTAAATAGGGCACCGTCTAAATCCGTTGAGACGACACCGTATGAATTATGATTTGGGAAGAAACCTAAGCTGTCGTTTCTAAAAGTTTGGGGATGCGATGCTTATGTCAAGAAACTTCAACCTGAATAGCTCGAACCCAAGTCGGAAAAATGCGTCTTCATAGGATACCCTAAGGAAACCATTGGGTATACCTTCTACCTCAGATCCGAAGGCAAGATTTTCGTTGCCAAGAACGGGTCCTTTCTGGAGAAAGAGTTTCTCTCAAAAGAAGTAAGTGGGAGGAAAGTGGAACTTGATGAAGTACTACCTCTTGAACCGGTAAGTAGTGCAGCTCAGGAAGATGTTCCTGTGGTGCCTGCACCGACTAGAGAGGAAGTTAATGATGATGATCAAGGTACTTTGGATCAAGTTACTACTGAACTTCGTAGGTCCACAAGGACACGTTCCACACCAGAATGGTAAGGCAACCCTGTCCTGGAAATCATGTTGTTAGACAACGGTGAACCTTCGAACTATGAAGAAGCGATGGCGGGCCCAGACTCCAACAAATGGCTTGAAGCTATGCAATCCGAGATAGGATCCATGTATGAAAACAAAGTATGTACTTTGACAGACTTGCCCGATGATCGGCGAGCGATAGAAAATAAATGGATCTTTAAGAAGAAGACGAACGCGGATGGTAATGTTACCATCTATAAAGCTCGACTTGTCACTAAGGGTTATCGACAAGTTCAAGGGGTTGACTACGATGAGACTTTCTCTCCTGTAGCGAAGCTGAAGTCCGTCCGAATCATGTTAGCAATTGCCGCATACTATGATTATGAGATATGGTAAATGGACGTCAAAACGGCATTCCTTAATGGCTATCTTAAGGAAGAATTGTATATGATGCACCCGGAAGGTTTTGTCGATCCTAAGAATGCTAACAAGGTATGCAAGCTCCAGCGATCCATTTATGGGTTGATGCAAGCATCTCGGAGTTGGAACATTCGCTTTGATGAAATGATCAAAGCGTTTGGGTTTATGCAGACTTATGGAGAAGCCTGTGTTTACAAGAAAGTGAGTGGGAGCTCTGTAGCATTTCTCATATTATATGTGGATGACATACTTTTGATGGGAAATGATATAGAACTTTTGGACAGCATAAAGGCCTACTTGAATAAGTGTTTCTCAATGAAGAACCTTGGAGAAGCTGCTTATATATTAGGCATCAAGATCTATAGAGATAGATCGAGACACCTCATAGGTCTTTCACAAAGCACATACCTTGATAAGATATTGAAGAAGTTCAATATGGATCAGTCCAAGAAGGGGTTCTTGCCTATGTTGCAAGGTGTGAAATTGAGCTTGGCTCCCCGACCACGGCAGAAGATAGAGAAAAGATGAGTGTCATCCCCTATGCCTCGGCCATAGGGTCTATTATGTATGCTATGCTGTGTACCAGACCTAATGTAAACCTTGCTGTAAATTTGGTAGCAAGGTACCAAAGTAATCCCGGCATGAAACACTGGACGGCGGTCAAGAATATCCTGAAGTACCTAAAAAGGACTAAGGATATGTTTCTTGTTTATGGAGGTGACGAAGAGCTCGTCGTAAAGGGTTACGTCGATGCTAGCTTCGACACAGATCTGGATGACTCTAAGTCACAAACCAGATACGTGTATATTTTGAATGGTGGGGCTAAGCTGGTGCAGCAGCAAGCAAAGCATCGTGGCGGGACCTACATGTGAAGCAGAGTACATGGCAGCCTTAGAGCAGCACATGAAGCAATCTGGATGAAGGAGTTCATCACCGACCTAGGAGTTATTCCCAATGCGTCGGGGCTGATCACTCTCTTCTGTGACAACACTGGAGCTATTGCCCTTGCCAAGGAGCCCAGGTTTCACAAGAAGATCAGGCACATCAAGCGTCACTTCAACTCCATTCGTGAAAATGTTCAAGATGGAGACATAGATATTTGCAAAGTGCATACGGATCTGAATGTCGCAGATCCGTTGACTAAACCTCTTCCACGAGCAAAACATGATCAACGCCAGAACTCTATGGGTGTTTGATTCATCATAGTGTAACTAGATTATTGACTCTAGTGCAAGTGAGAGACTGTTGGAAATATGCCCTAGAGGCAATAATAAAATGATTATTATTATATTTCCTTGTTCATGATAATTGTCTATTATTCATGCTATAATTGTATTAACTGGAAACCGTGATACATGTGTGAATACATAGACCACAACATGTCCCTAGTGAGCCTCTTGTTGACTAGATCGTTGATCAACAGATGGTCATGGTTTTCTGACTATGGACATTGGATGTCATTGATAATGGGATCACATCATTAGGAGAACGATGTGATGGACAAGACCCAATCCTAAGCATAGCACAAGATCGTGTAGTTCGTTTGCTAAAGCTTTTCTAATGTCAAGTATCAGTTCCTTAGACCATGAGATTGTGTAACTCCCGGATACCGTAGGAGTGCTTTGGGTGTACCAAACGTCACAACGTAACTGGGTGACTATAAAGGTGCACTACAGGTATCTCCGAAAGTGTTCGTTGAGTTGGCACGAATCGAGACTGGAATTTGTCACTCCGTATGATGGAGAGGTATCTCTGGGCCCACTCGGTAATGCATCATCATAATGAGCTCAATGTGACTAAGTGGTTAGTCACGGGATCATGCATTATGTAACGAGTAAAGTGACTTGCCGGTAACGAGATTGAACGAGGTATTGGGATACCGACGATCGAATCTCGGGCAAGTAACATACCGATTGACAAAGGGAATTGTTTACGGGATTACTTGAATCCTCGACATCGTGGTTCATCCGATGAGATCATCGTGGAACATGTAGGAGCCAACATGGGTATCCAGATCCCGCTGTTGGTTATTGGCCGGAGAGCTGTCTCGGTCATGTCTGCGTGATTCCCGAACCCGTAGGGTCTACAGACTTAAGGTTTGATGATGCTGGGGTTATTAGGAAGACTTGTATGTGATTACCGAATGTTGTTCGGAGTCCCGGATGAGATCCCAGATGTCATGAGGAGTTCCGGAATGGTCTGGAGGTGAAGATTTCTATATGGGAAGTTGTCATACGGTCACCGGAAATGTTCGGGGGCATACCGGTATTGTACCGGGGCCACCGGAAGGGTTCCGGGGGTCCATCGGGAGGGGCCACCTCTCCCGGAGGGCCTCGTGGGCTGTAGAGGGAAGGGAACCAGCCCTTGGAGGGTTGGGCGCCACCGCCCCTTGGGCCCATGCGCCTAGGGTTGGGGGGGGGACCCTAAAGGGGGCGCCCCCCTTGCTTGGGGGGCAAGTCCCCTCCCCTTGGCCTCCTCCCCCCCTCTAGATCTCATCTAGAGGGGGCCGCCCCCCTTCCCCCTTCTCCTATAAATAGAGGGGCGAGGGGAGGGCTGCAGCACCACATCCAAGGTGCAACCCCTCCCCTCCCCAACACCTCTCCTCCTCCGTAAGAGCTTGGCGTAGCCGTGTCGGAGTACTGCCACTCCGTCACCACCACGCCGTCGTGCTGCTATCGGATCCCTTCTTCCTCAACCTCTCCCTCCTCCTTGCTGGATCAAGGCGCGGGTGACGTCACCGGGCTGCATGTGTGTTGAATGCGGAGGTGCCGTTGTTCTGTGCCAAGATCGGAATACACCACGATCTGAATCGCTTCGAGTACGACTCCTTCATCCGCGTTCTTGTAACGCTTCCGTCTCGCGATCTTCAAGGGTATGAAGATGCACTCCCCTCTCTCTCATTGCCAGTTACTCCATAGATTGATCTTGGTGATGCGTAGAATTTTTTTAATTTCTGCAACGATCCCCAACACATCATCCCCTGCTCGGGCTTTGCCCAGCGGGAGTACGGTGGGGACGGTTGAACCCTACATCGCTTGGGGAGTGTGTGTGTGTGGGGGGGGGGTCTCAGCTTAGAGCATCTGTAGCCGTTGTGTCTCCCCAGGGACGTTTGTTGCCCCGGATAAAACTGTGCCGGTGCTAATTTTAGTCTTGGGGTGGAAATTTTCCCAGTAGCACACCTCACTCGCTCGCCCGCCTGGCCGCCTTCGTGCCGACCGCCGCGTCCACCGCACGCCAGGGCCGACGAGCTTGTCCACCGCCGCTCGAGCCGTTGCCGCATCCGCCCCTGGCCAGGGCTGACGAGTTGTGTAGGTGAAAGAGGAGGCGGTGGTCGAGTAGCATGGCAGGGGCGTGAGCTCGGAGGAGCGCGAGGGCGGCGTCGACGTCGCCAGCCTCGAGCGTGCGACGGGCCTGACGGATGAGGAGGTGGAGGTGGCGGTGGAGGAGGATGGGGATGAGGGCGGCGATGGGGAGGCGGGAGGGGAGATGAGGCGATCGGATCTAACGAAGGGGGCAGCGGGTAAATCACCGACAAGGAGATGGTGCCGACCGCCGCGTCCACCCCGAGCCAGGGCCGATGATCTCGGGCAGTGTGGGTGGAGGAGGGGCAGCGCGCGGGCGCAGGTGGACGCCGCAACGCTCTGGCGGGCGCAGGTGGACACCAGGGTGTGGGCGGAGGGGCCCCACGAGAGGCGACGGACGGGCAGGAGCGGGAGGGGGTGGCGGCGGTGAAGGGCCATGGCGACGAGCGCCATCCAGAGCAGGAGGCCACCCAGGCTGTCTGCGAGCGGCAGCTCCCATGGCGCCAGGAGCTCGAACCCCTGCTTCACGCTCTCCTCCTCGTCGTCCTTCGTCGCCTGGAGTCGCCGGGAGCCCGCGCCAAGTTCGCCGTCGCTGCTCCTCTATTTCCACTGCATCGAGCAGCAGCAGTTCGGGTAGAGGACGCCGGCTCTGCCCCGACCCCGCCTGGACTCCCCTCCTGTCGGCCTTCAACGCGACGGAGCGGACGGGGGGCGGAGCGGAGGAGGCTGGCCGCGGTGAGCACGTCGACGGTGGCTGGCTGCCGCTCCTGCTTCGCCCGTGTCCACTATGTTCGGTGGGAAAAGAGGAGAGAGGAGAGAGAGAAAGAGGGGAGAGTGGCCGACAGTGGGCCGAAAAGGAAAAAGAATAGCGCCAGTGCCTCCCAGCTGCCCCCGGGTTCCTGGGTCTCGCCCGCAAGTGTAGGCTGTGTTTTTGACTAAATCCGGCGCAAGACGAGATCTTGGGGGTCCGACTGGTTCAATTTTTTAGCGCCGGGGTGAAAACGTGGTCCTGGGGGGCTCGGCGGGGAGACGGCTGGAGATGCTCTACATTGGTATGCACACTACCCGGGCTCTTCTTTTGCCCTCACACTTTATGTAAAAGAATCCAAATTCCGGTGATTCCGTGAGTACCAATACATTTACATTTAGTGAGAAATAGTGATACCCCAATTCTAGTCAAAGTCAAGAGTCGTCAGAATTCCTCATAAATGGATTTAGTTTGTGGAAGAAAAAGACTGGCCTTTCTGGCCGAAGTAATAAAAAAAATCCGCAAGATGACGATCAGACGACGCGCGAGAGCATGTGCTGTGTAAGACTAATTAGCACAGCTGCACTTTTTAGGTTTTAGGATAAAAAAATTGGAGTTTTCTGAATCTGGCCAACCAAATTGAAGAACCCTGGACTGAGCCAGGTATTATCGAAATGAAATCAATGTCCCTGATGCATATATCAAACCTGAAAAGAACTCTTATTGCTTGAACAGAAACTGCAGTTTGGACCCACGTGATCAGCAAGCAGCAGGCAGTAACTTCAACATATTTATCACCCGAACTGAAATTACATTGCTGGCTTGCATTCATTTTGCTGATAAAGTCACCAGGAACTCAGAATTGCAGTGTGTCATCAGAAGTTTACCAATCAACCATAACTCCATAGCCATGGAGTACAACATCCACTTTTTTTGAACAGAACAAGGCACCAAGTGGTGCCCAGTATCATTAACAGCTCATAACAATAGTACAAGAGAGAGTACATATGGCTTGAAAAGAGAAAGGGAAAGGGGAAACAGCCAAAGAAAAGTAGCTGTTAAATGCTAGCAAAGATAGGTTGACCAAATGTCAACCAGATGAACTACATCTAGAAAAGATCAGATACACATAGACTGAGAAGCAAACAATAGAAGCAGCACCAGCCTAGCTTATCAGAAAACATGACTGATGCCCAGCAGCAAGCTAAGCTCAACTTAGAATTCAGTTATTGACGACTGTTTGATGTTGAGATGCAGGGCCTGAGCTAGTAGCAGAGAGGATAGAAGAACTGCCTGAACACGAATCCATCCTGCTGCTAGAAACAATATACCTTGTGCACCCGGAAACCTGAAAAATTAAACTCACCCAAAATGGGAGACATTGGACAGTCATCAGATGCATGAGAGTGAGAGGAGCAATCCAGGATAGGACCACCAACAGACTGATAAACCTGCTGAGCAAGGTTGTGAGCAACTCCATTCAGGTTCCTGTAAATATGAAACACTTGAGAGTTAAGATGAGCAGTAGATTTAACAAAGGAAGCCAGTTCTTTTCTGATGTTCCAAGGGGCAGCCGAATGGGTTATATTCCTAGAAGCCACAGCTGAAGCTAGAGAGAGACAATCAGTTAAAAATGTGGGTTGTCGCACACTAAGACTGGCTGCCAAATGAGCTGCATATGCAAGATCAACCGCTTCTGCTTGGATAGGAGTAGAAGTGGGAGGCGCTGAAGCTTGAACCTGAATGTTAATTTCTCTTCGAGGAGAAGGAATGCAAAAATAAACTCCTACACCTGTCTTTACTTCCCCTTGGCTAAGACCTGGAATTTTTGAAGATCTAAAGGCTGCATCCGAAAAGATTTTAGTACCATTAATCAACATATCAGATTTAAGAGTCTGCCCTTGATTAGGAACAACCTGTGCCTCAAGATGGTTATTAGCACAAATCTGATTATTAGAAGGGAGGAAAGATTCTTCATGCAAAGTAAAGTCCATATTAGCAGCAGCAATATGCACTTGGTAAGGAAGACATCTCTTTCTTTCAAACAAGAAATCATTTCTAGCTTTCCAAATACACCATAAAAAATTCAAAACATTTTGCAAAGAAGCACAAGGATGCCCCATAGAAACCAGATGAATAAGAATAGAGTGCATTGAGTTATGACCCTGAACAAGAGTATCAGATCTGATAAACCAAGGAGCAGAAAACCAGGCAGCTCTAGCAAAATCACAAAGAAAGAAGAGATGAAATTCATCCTCTTGTTGGGCACACCTACAACAAGTCTGAGAAATATGAATGGAAAAACGGCCTGCTCTCATACCTGTAGGCAAAGCTTTACTAAGAAGCCTCCAAGCAAAAGTTTGGACTTTAGGCAACACATTTTTCTGCTTCCAAATGATTTTGAGAAAATTCTTTAACTCAAGAGAAACCTCAAGAGGAGCAGTTCTAGGATGAGAGTGAATGGCTTGCAAACATAGCTTGTAGGCAGCTTTAGAAGAACAAATCCCATTAGGTGCCAAGGGCCAACAGAGCAAATCTTCATTGTCATCCTCAATAATATCAATGTTAATGATTTGAGAAGCAAGGGGCTGTTGAAATAAAGAGAAAATAAGTTGATGATTCCATTTTTTTTTGCCCAGGCAGCCAAAGATCTTTCACCAAAGAAGGATAAATAAATCCTGCTTGTTGAGGAATAAGAAAATCATGAATGGAATTCCAAAGAGAACACCAAGGCATACTCCATAAAGAAACGTTTCCTTTTGTGAGCTGATAGAAAGCATGGTCTTTCAGTTTGGGAAGCATTTTTAAAACAGAAGCCCAAAAAGCTGACTTAGGAGTGGCAACAGAGGCCTTCCAAATAGTAGTAGTAGGAAAGTATTTAGCCTGAAGAACACGATATAAATAAGAAGAAGGGTGTTTAGCTAACCTCCAAGCCGCAACAAGAATTAGGCTTTCATTGATTGCTTTTAAGTTTCTGATGCCTAGGCCACCTTCTGCCTTAGAACTGGTGATATCCTTCCAAGCTTTGAGACAAAGACTCCTCTTTGAATCTGTTTCTCACACACCTATCCACCAGAAATTCCTAATGATAGCAGTAAGTTTGGCAATGAACTTCTTGGAAAACAAAATATTAGCCATGTAGTAAACCGGGATAGCTGAGAAGACAGAGCGGATAAGTTCAAGATGAGCAACATGAGAAAGCATGTTAGCCTTATAAGAAGGAAGCTTATTTAAAAATTTATCTAAGACAAAGTTGTAAGCTACACCTCTATTTTTAGCAAGCAAAATAAGAGGGTGACCCAGGTGAGTGAAATTAGCATCAAGATTAGCCACTGGAAAAATAAGCTTAATGTCATTAATAATAGCCTGAGACACATGTGAACTAAAAAAGATGGCAGATTTATTCCAATTAGGAGTTTGACCACTTGCATCAACATATTTTGAGTACAACATCCACTTGCATTCACATGCCGATACATCAGGCAACTAAATGTGCATCGTACACGCATAAAGAAACTGAAGTCTAATTCTCCATCAACGAAACACAGACGAATGGACGTATCAGCTAATTAAATCCCTCTAACATACATGCGAGCTGAAATAGAGTTGGGTGATCCTTCACCACATCTCTGAACAAAAAGGCCGAGCCGAAACTGCCCTTTGACTGCCCAAAGGCCAAACTGAAGAAGAAACAGAGTTCGACGTTTGAACTTTGAACATGCAGGCGCCAGCCTTGAACCTCTTCGGCCTCGGTGGCAGACCTCTGGACTGATAGTGTCCCCGCGTATACATGCGCCTGATGGGCGGTTGCGGCGGCCGGAGGTGGCGATGCAGCGTGTGCAGTAGCAGGCGTCCAGGACTTCAGGCTCCTCCTCTTCCTCTTTCGCTGACAGCAATGCATCCCCCTGTTCATCGCAATACAACATGGCGTCCACCTCCTTATCTCCGATGCGCCCTGACAACATGGCCTCTATCTCCTCGTCGCTGGCTGCAGGAAACAATGAAACCGAACTCCCATCACCAATCAAAGAACCTTACGCCAATAACAGAAACTTGAATATTTCCTGGGCAGTGGGCACTGGGCACCTACCTTCATTGTTGACGAAGGTGACGGTGGCATGCTTGGGAAGGGGAGGTAGCTGAGAAGACGACGGACAGTTGACTCTGCCACGGCTGCCACCACGGCGCAACCCGCATCCTGCTGTCGGCGCCGTTCCAGGCGGCTGAAAGAAACCAAGAAAATCCAATTTTAACTCAACAATTGAGAAGGCGTGGGTAGCTGAGTAGACGAAAGGCTCGGAGCGCTGACTTGACACTGTCCCGGATGAAGGGGAGGTGTCGCTGTTTTTTCTGTTTCTTTATTTTTTTCTGTTTTCAAATATACGTTCTAAAATTCAAAATATGGATCAAAATTCCAAAAGATGTTCTTGTTTGCAAAATTTAGCCACAATTTTCTAAAATGTTCATGTTTCCAAAAAAAATCCGCATTGCGGATTATGTTTACATTTTGAAAAATTGTTCATGTTTCCAAGAAATGTTCACAATTTTTATAATTAGTTCAAATTTTAAAAGAAAATTCATGATTCATAATTTGTTCAGCATATATAGCAAAACTGTTCAATGTAAATTCAAATATTTTTCAATGTATATCACAAAAATCTTCAACGTGTATTTAAAATATTATTCAACGTATATCATAAAAATGTTCAATGCGTACTTCAATTTTTGTCAACGTGTATCACAAACAATTCATTGTATATTTTTAAATTATTCATCATATATAAAAATTCAATAAACGTGTGGAATTTCAAATTTTTGTTCATGTTTTCAACAATTGTTATGGTCTTAAAAGTTAGTTGAAATTTCAAAATTTATTCACGATTTTCAAACCTTATTCAAATATTTGAAGGAAAATTGTTCACACTTTTTTCCAGGAATTGTTGGAAATTTCCAAAAAAAAAAGAGGATCAGCTGCTCTACGTAAGGTATGGTGTTCCATTCCTTCGCTTGCGCCTTTATTTTTCTTGTCATTTTTACATTTGCTTCGTTGCTTGGGTATGGGCCCGCCCGTTGGCGCGATCGTTTAGCAAAAGCTCAACTATTGGATGCTCGTGGGCATCTAATAGAGCTCCTGCCGGAAAGGGTGCATAGGCGCGAGAAGACGTGCCTATATGGGGCAATTCTTATTTGGAATTATAGGCGCCCATGTACCTTCTTTTCTGTGTTTTAATCGTGACAAAAATATGTGCGCTGATTGCCAATCGCACCAGCCACCTCCCTCATTGAGGTAAGCTAGTGCAACCACCCCTCCACCCAGCGGGATCTGGTAAGTTAAACCTTTTCCTTCTTTCTTTCTTCCTTCTTTTACCTTTTCCCTATTCGATATAGTTTTTCAAATTTGATGAACAAATTTCTAATTTTGATGAACTTTTCCAAAATCGATGAACTTTTTTCAAATTCGATGATTTGATGAACTTTTTTCTTTCAAAATCCACGAATTTTTTTCCATTTTCGATGATTTTTTTAAAAATTCTGTGAACTTTTTTCAAATTGATGCACATTTTTTCACAATTATGATCTTTTTTTTCAAAATCCATAAACATTTTTAATTCTCCATTTTTTGTTTATTAATTTTTTTGTTCTGTTTTTCTAATGCAATCGATCTCCTCTAACCGGCCGGCCGACCAGGGTTGCCGCATGGGCGCCAGGGAGATCCCTGGCGCCTTAAGCGCCCAATAGGATACCCATGATGGGCTATTGGCCGAGCTGGCAACAAGCAGGGAAGCAGGGGAGCTCCTATACGACGCTTTTTTAGCGCCACTAACGAGAGCAACTAGTTAACGAGCGCTCCTTCGGAGTGCTCTGCGCGTGACAAGCGTCGCGTGCGGAGCGCTCCCGCCAGGGAAAACCAGCTGGGGCGGTTGGTTCCCAGTTTTCCCTTTCCGGTTGGTGTTTTGTGCGTTTTGCACTTTGACCCTCATACTATCACATTTTTCCGTTTTCCCTTTCCGCGCGAAAACATAAAAAAAATACCAATTCGCGTGCTGGGTTTCCTGTTTCCCTTTCTCGTTTCATTTTTTGTTCCCATTATATTTACGGGTAATGGAGATTTATGGGGTAGTTACGGGTGGGGACTACCAACACTATCAAATGTGACCTTTCAAGTAACGAAAAAAGCAACTTTTTAATTTAAAACGGCAGTCTTCAGAATTGTTCAATCGTGTGACTTCTTTATAGAGACAGGTGAACACTAGGAGAGGCACGGGTGTATAACTTTACCAAATTGAATAAAAGCGCCTCCGGTGTGAGGGAACCTCCTACTCGTCTTTGGCTCGTTTAATTTTCATAAACATCTTGAAGAGGGGGTCATAGGTCGAAGTGTGTGTTGGTCGTCCAGCGTGCTGGTTCGTGCGACGCGTTATTCCTCGTGGTGTGACACGGCGCCTCCGGCGCGAGGGAACCTCCTGCTCGCCTTCGGCTCGTTTAATTTTCATAAACATCTTGAAGGGGGGGTCATAGGTCGAAGTGTGTGTTGGTCGT
>NC_057798.1:679774468-679892191 GCF_018294505.1 Triticum aestivum | reverse complement strand
CGCCTCCGGCGCGAGGGAACCTCCTGCTCGCCTTCGGCTCGTTTAATTTTCATAAACATCTTGAAGGGGGGGGGGGTCATAGGTCGAAGTGTGTGTTGGTCGTGCACCGTGCTGGTTCGTGCAACGCGTTTTTCCTCGCGGTGTGACACAGCGCCTCCGGTGCGAGGGAACCTCCTAACAGGTCATGCCAAAGGCAAACTGCTTTGTTTCGGAACGCACAGGTTTGAAGAATGTGCAGTGACGTCTGGTTAAGAGTTATGCTTTGTTGACGATATATAGGTTTGTGTGTGTATGCACATGTGTGCATACTACAAAGGCATTGTTATGTTGCCTTCGTAGGCACGGGTTTGAAGCATGTGAAGTCATGTGTGCGCAGGAGCTAGCAACGTTTGAGGCGCTATTGGTATGTGTGTGTATGGATATTGCCTGGAGGCATGGTGACCCGGGGTTTGGTGGCACGAGGCCATGTCGCCTCTGGAGGCACGGGACGGTGATTTCCAGAGTCACGTGTAAGGGTATGTGTGTGTATGGATATTGCCCGGAGGCATGGTGACCCAGAGTTTGGTGGCACGAGGCCATGTCGCCTCTGGAGGCACGAGACGGTGCTTTCTAGAGTCACGCGCAAGGGTTCATTTTGGGAGTAACTGCTGTTGTACAAATAAGAAGACGCATTGTTGTTTATAGTTTACAGGCACTCTCTTATGATGTAAGACGCATTGTTGTCGAAATAGTTCCTTTTTCAACATGAACACGCAATTTCTAACTACATTACATATAAATGTGAGTCATTGACAAACTATTTTGTCACGTCTAGATAGAATTAGCTTCACAGGCTAAATCAAAAGTTTAAGTCTTCATTTTTGCTTAAGATCTTGCTAATCTCGTCACCCATTTCACTAGCTTTGACTTGATTCATCTTGCTATTTAAGAGAATGTACATTGCCTCTGCCCTCCAGTCTTCGACCTCATCCTGTGAAATTTTGCCGAGAAGAGAAGTATATTATTAGAGTTTGTGCATATAAGTTGTTTATAAGTAAATATATATAAACTTTCTATCAAATCTTCAATGTCTTCGACAAACTTTTCACCATTGTAGAGGAATGCAAGCTTTAAAACAGCAAATGTGGATTCTCCCTTTTCTACCACTGGAACATCTTGCACGGTATGAGTCTGCCATCTTGTACCCTTGGCATTCATTGTTTGTCCTAGTATGATGTTGAAGACTTCTTTAAACCTAGGTACCTGGGAATATTGTATTTTGTAATTAATTGTTTTAATATTGCAACTTGTAAAACTGAAAAAATTGTTATGTATAAATGCTTACGATTGCCGACTTATGAACATGATATTCCTGAAACTGTCTTTCTCTTTTTTCTCTGGCATCTTCATTTTCATGAAGTACTCGACTTGCTTCTTCTGCTGTCAATTTGTCGATGTGTATCTTTTCTTTCTCAAATTCCTCGTGAGTTGTTTCTTGAGGATCAATAATGTGAACTTTGTGTTTGTATTTGTCCAGCACATATAGTACATAGCGGTCATGCTTCTCCATTGGAATGAATATTTGCGTACAAAATACTTGTTGCTTAGATGACAGTTTAATATAAAGTAATTTAATAGAACGCATATTTTCTGATTTTGTCATGGTAGAATAGGTTGTTACCATGTTTGCTGTTGAGAGCTTTTTCCGTTGATTTTCCTTGAGATACATGGGAACCAGCTGATTCTTTGTTTTTTGCAATTCATTTTTAAATTTTGTAATAGTAGTTGTGTGTTTCTTCAAATCCAATATATGCTGCAAACAATATTTATGATGAAAAAAACTGTTAGAAAAAAGAGCCGTGTAAGAATATAAAAAGATTAGTTGTTGCAATGTTCACAAGATTTTGCTTTTTAAAAGTTTACCTCTGCAAAGTTTGGGCCTACTCTGTTTTTGATTCTTGTCTGCTTTCCCAGATTTCTGCTATGTGATCGAGGATCCTCTTTTCCATATGATGTCGTTTGTTCGTCTGTGCTGGTCTTGGACCAAATACTGCCTTCAGCTAGGCTCCAGCAAGTTCCGTGCTTTCACTGTCCCTGCGGATGCGCCTAAATATAGCTTTGCTGCGACAGGGGAGATAAAATAATTTTGGAGGTGACGGTTAGTGAGAAACATATTCTTACATTATTTTTGGCCTCTGTCTAACTATTTTGAGGTGCAATTGAAAACAACTCACTTTTTGTATTCCTCCTGCCAGCTCTCGCTCATGACTAGATGGAAGAGGTCCGACGCCTCCTTTGTGTGTTGGAAGCAATGAGAATGTTTTGGATATGGACTGATGCTTTGTCTTTTTTTCCTTTTTGTTTCATCCGTTTCAGTCAACGGAAGCAGATATATAATATGTAAGCTCTTGTGATACGAAAGATGTTGGTGAACACCGTGTGATGTGTAGGTTATTACAAAAAAAGAGGATAAGTAGAAATGATTTTCTTACCTTTTTGGTGGAAAAGAACTTTGAAGTTTCTGGTTTGAATTCTTTGATTCTTCCAGGTAGTTGCTCCCACTTTACTTGGTTTGTTTCACCAAATATGGCTGTAAAAGGGAACTCTGGTTTCCACTCGGCATCTACGTTGCTTTGCTGCATGGAGGTTATCGGATATTGAAGTATTCAAGTAGTGCTGCTTATAAAAATTAAAATTGTTGCTCTTGTACTATTCACTTACATTGAAATCCTCATCATCTTTTATGAGTTCAATGCCATTCTAGTATTTTGCAAATTGAGCCATGAAGTGTCCGCATTAGGTACCCTGCTATTTTGGCATGCAAACTCTGTTAGGTGTTTGTGCTATCCTCGACCAGTTTGGTTCGTTGTTGGCTTGTAGCTCTGCTTCGCCGTAATGCTTCTTCATGAGTGCATGCATCCTTTTAATCTGTGTTATTGTTGGGTTTTGCCATTAATAAAGGGAATGCAGGAGTTGGAAAACTAATTAGAAAACAAGGTTGAATTGACGTACCAGTTCTTGGTGGTCCTTATGGTGTGTTTTCCATGTTTTTTCCGTCTCCGTGTCTGTAATTCAGTGAGTCAAGTATGTCGATGTTCGTGTACTTGTTGAGCACGTACAGTGTGTAGTGTTTATCTGTGTTGTGAGGTATCATAATCTGTAATGTTTGGAGACAGAGTGAGTTAAAGTTAATTCTTGCCGGGAGAATTAAATGACATGTGAATGTGCAATCTGTAGGAAGAATGAGTTATGTTTCTATATTTCTATTAACTTACCAGCTTTTTCTTTAAAAGTTCCTTGCCTGTTACAAGGGGTGCAAACTCTTTCAATGCTTCTTCCTCATTGAATTCTGCTAGTCCTCCTTCCTCTCCAGTTTTAACACCGAGCACGACCTGCGACCAAAAAGTTTTCTACTTTTTAGTTCAATCTTTGTATTCACTGAAATGATGCAAGTGTTTTTGTCAAAATGGACTTCATACGTTTGCAAATTCTACGGGAAGTATGGCTTTATCGGTTGTGTTGTATTGTTGCTGCGATGTCCATTCGTCGAACAATGCGTTTGCGATGGAGCCCTCCATCTGTCCATCATCTCCTTTCATTAGCTGTGCCATTATTTGTTTTCCTGTAATCCAATCGGGTCACGTCGAGCTAATATATACGTTTAGATTGCAAGCATAAAAAGTTTATACATTAGTTAGGTTGGTTTAAAAAGGGGCAACATTTGTTTGTTTTTTGTTTATGCAAGAGAAAGTACTTACTCTCCGCATTCGTCCTATCCTTCTTTGCTGAATAGGTATTCATGGAGTGCTCTGGCTTTGTTCATGAATTTGAAATCTCCTGGGACAAATGTAGGAATCTTGATTTCTCCAAGGAGCCTTCTTGAAGGCTTTACCGGCCTTTTCTTGACCGAGATTTTCTTGTCTAAGCTGTTCTCAGATGATTGAGGCATTGAATGTTCTCCTGACTCTTGCTGCAAGATTGTCAGATATGGCTTGGGATTTTTGTTGAATTCATAGCTTTCATGCTCGGTCAGCCATGTTTTGATTTAATCGAAGTTAGAGCCCATCTTTACATGGTCGTTGTACACCTCTAGTTGTAGTGGGTTAAGGCTTGAAAGAAATTCGTCAACTTATTCCTGCTTTTCAATTGTTTTTGGTTTTAGGAAGTCTGAAGAGATGGTGATGGAGGTGCCTTGCTGATTGCTTGTTGAGCATGTTTCTTCTTGAAGAAGAACATGCTGTTTCTTCTGCTCGAAAACCTGTTGTTGTGTATTTGGTATGTCGTTGCTTCTCTCATCCTCTTTTAAATCAGTGCCTATTTGTTCCAGTTGCTCAGTGGTCGTGATATTGCTGTTGATATTTTGCTCGTCTGTTTCCTCTTCGGCATGGTGTGGTATCTTGTCGTTTGGTTGTGGTTGATCTGGTTCTATTGGTGGATCATTTTGTTCATGGTATGTGCAATATTGTTGGGCGACTGCGTGGCTGCGGACATCCATAATATCTTTGTGTTTACTGGATATATCAATAACTTCATGCTCTTGTGTGGTTGTCGCATGCATAATATGTTCTTTTGGCCCGGTAGTTGGCGGAAACTCTTCTAGTACGCAACATTCTGCTTGTTGCATTTCTTTGTCTTCCATATCTACTTCATATTTCAGCATATCTATAAAACAATAATTAAAAAAAATATTACTTCTTCTAGTGTTACGAAACTGTAAGATTTAGTTTCTGAAAAGACTTACCTGTTGTACACTTGATTAGTGACAGTTTTGTATTCCCTCTGTGTTGACTGATTAGTTGATATAGAACCTTTTTCCTCAACTTTCGTACTTGTTCTGGCTTTAAGGTTGCTGTTGTTCCATCACTGGAGTAGTGCTTCAGGTTCATGTACATATAGAATGCGCAGTCCATTCTGCATGTAGATGAATGGTACTGGTAAGATTGTTGTATTCAAGAAACGGAAAGAAGAGAAAAGTTTGAGCAATGGTAGTGGTAATTGTTGTATTGAAAAGACGAAAGAACAGAATTATTTCAGTAATTGTAGTATTGAATCTTGCATTGAAAAAAAAAGAAATAAGTGAAGATGTTGGAAGTGCTTACGTGTCTTCTCCTTGAAGTGGCACCTACAGTCTGACCTTTTTATAATGGTCGATGCATTTTTCTGAAAGCTGTAGCTCTGTGCTTATGTGCTTCCAGATTTTCATTAATTTGCTGGTTACATTGTTGAAGAATTCTATTGTGCCTGGATATGCAGTTGAAGAGTCGAGGAGTTCAAAACGCTGTTTTTGCATGTTAACTGTGATGGTGAAGTAATGACTTATAGTTTCGTGTTGCTCAAACCCGCTCAACGAACATGGTAGAAGGAACTACAAAACACAAAATAAAAAGAAAACATTTGGAAATCTTCTTATATTTAGAAACATAAAATAAAAAGAGAACTTTGCATAGCATATACGTAAATTGTGTTTTGTTTTTGAAACAGCTGATCTCCTTACCATGTTATAATCTTGCAGTTTTTCTTCTTCTTTCATGTTGAAAAATGATCTAAGCCTTGCAGGTAGTAATTTTTTTCTATTCTGTTGTTGATCATTATTTCTGTAGCACATTGGATCTTCGTCGTCGGCTTCCTTTATTGAGTGCTGCTTGTTTCGTCACAGATACACAAAAGGAATTTGTCAGTTTAGTTATAGGGGAAGTTTATCTATTTATAAAGTCATATTTATTGTTTTAAACGTGATTCTTTTGCCGTAATATTTACTTACAGTGTTGCTTAACGACAAATCTTTCTCCGTGTGCCATTGAGTTGTTTTCTCAAGATTGTTAGCATCGGCTCGATTGCTTCGGTACGTATTGTTTTACCGAACTTGAAGCTTTCGGCAACATGGCCTAGATTTACATCAAACTTGTCCGTTGTAATGAAAAGCCGATCCCTGCAAAGTATATTTAGAAGAAATGTTTTAGTTCACACATGATACAGTCAAAATGATCGCATGTAAGAATGTTTTCTGTGTAAGCAGCATAAACTTACATTTCTCTCTTTGTCCATGGCTTGCATACAGCGTTGTACAGGTCTTCGATGGCTTTGTTGACGGAATCGCTATCGTTGCCCCCTTTCTCTATTGTGCCTGCGATGATTTTGAATTTAATGTAAATAATTCCAAGTCACAAGATAGCATTTAAGTTTCTATTGTCTTGCATGCTTTGATGCCGGAAGACATTTCCTGTCCAGTGTTGTTCCTTTCTTGTTCTCCTTCTGCTTCCTGTTTCATGTTTTGTTCTTCTTTTTGCGTTGTACCCTTTTGTTCAGTTTCTGCTCCGTCCTTATTTGAGTCGTCTGTGCTTTTCTTAGCATCATGTTTTTCCTTGTCAACCTTTATGTCTTGCTGGTTGTCTTCTCCGTCTTGTTTTTCAGTCTCGACTTGGATGGCACTGACCTCTCTGCCAGTGGAATTGGCATCGTATGACGGCGTAGGGTTTTCTTCGATATTTTCTGGTTCTTTCTCTGGAACAATTTGTGTGTTTGCTTCATTGGTTGTATCTCCGTGGTTGCCTTCTTCGTGTTTCTGCGTTACCATTTAAAAAGCATTTAAATAATTTAACTTGCTACTTTATTTTAATTATAGCAGCTGTTATGGGAAAATAGCGAAGCGTTCGGTGCGTGCTTTGAGCTATTTTGATTGTGGTTAAGTTGTCATTTTGTGGAAACATTTTGTGCAACTTCACCTGTTGAGCTGTCGTTGGTGATGCTGACTGTTCCACCTGTTCTTCGTTGGTTGTTGTTTCTTGGGTATCGTCTTGTTCTTTGTTTTGGTGTTCATCGTCACTGTCATGGTTTTTGTCTTGCAGCTGTTCAATCATAAAGGTGGTAAGTTGGAGTGCATTTGAGTTCTCATGGAACTACTTTATATTTTCGTAGAATCAGCTTATGTAACTTTACCTCCTCAGTCGTTGCTGCTTCTGTTGTCTCTGTTTCTGTTGTCGTTGCTGTTGCTGATTGTTGCGGTTGTTCTTCGTTGAGTGGAGGTTTTTGGTCATCTTCCTGTTCACTCTTTTGGAGCTCATCGCCGCTGCCGTCGTTTTTGTCTTGTAGCTTTTGAAACACACAGGTGGCTAAGTGGCAGTGCATTTGAGGTTAAAGAGAGCTATTTTATATTTTCAGAGGATCAGCTTATGTAACTTTACCTTTTCAGTCTTTGTTGTTGCTGCCGTCTCTGCTGCGTGTTTTTCGGTGAGTGAATATTTTGGGGCTTGGTCTTCTTTGACGCTGACTTCTGTCGTTTGAAGATCATGTTGCCCTTCTTCAGTGGCCTCCTTTTGCTCCTTTGTCTCCCCTCTCTGGGATGGAGGAAAGTATTGATGTGTGAAATGCATATTTTTGAACTATAAGATCATTCGGAGGTATTATGTGTTTTCACCTCTGTACTTGTTACTGCTGATTGTTCTACGTGTTCCTCGTTGAGTGGTGTTTTTGGGTCCTTCTCTTGCTCTTTATTTTGCTGTTCATCGTCCCTGACCTTGTTTTTTCCTTGCAGCTGTTCAAATATAGAGGTGGCAAAGTGAGAGTGCACTGGAGTTAATACAGGTGTGGTGTTTATTTGATTGTGTACGCAACAATTTTATAATTTCATAGTTGCAGGTTTTGTAACTTTACCTTTTCAATCGTTGACGATGCCGCTGTCTCTGGTAGCTGTTGTTTGGTGAGTGAATTTTTGGTGGCTTGGTCTTCAGTGGCATTATTGTCTACCGTTTGAAGAACATTTTCGGGTTGTTCATTGGGCTCCTCTGGTTGTGTTTGATGGTCTTGATTGTTGGTGCTGTCTTGAGTTTCTTGTGCCTGCACCAACCCAAAAAGTATTTAAGAAATGGGTGCATCTCTGATTATTGAGTTACATTTTATTTTTTATAAGACCTCTTTCTCTGGATTTGGAGGACTGTCTACTGCTGGAACTACGGCTTCTCCTTGTTTCGTGCTGTCCTCTAGTTTTTCTTGTTGAATGTCTATACCAGTGCTTTCGCTTGCTTCCTCTTCCTGTTTAATAAAAAATGAAATTATAGTTTGAATTTCATTTGTGTCTCATTTTTGTAACCTCACCTCTTCAGATGTTGTTGTTTGAAGTTCTGTGTGTTTTCCAATTTCCTTTGGTTGCGCTGCTTCTTGATCTTCGAGATCAATGTACTTGTTTGTTTCCTGCATTTGTTCAAAGAAAAAGGTGAGACATCCCTTATAATCCTTGTATTGCGGTGGTGGGTTGAAAAGGGTTTGTTGTTGATTTTTTTACCTCGGTGTTGATGGCTGGGTTATTCATGCCTGCATTGACTGTTTCTTTGTCAGGTATAACAATGTCTAATTTCTCATCGGCTTTGATGTCTTGGGTTTTCTCCTTTGTACTCGTGATGGTGATCTGCAATGTTGTGGCACTGGAAATCTCTTGTGCACAAACTTCCTGTTTTGTGACTCCTTCGTCTGTTGGCGTTGTCTCTTGGTCTTGCAGTGATTGTGATACCTGGAGTTCAAACAATATGAGTTTGCGGTCCACTTTCTTTCCTGCCATTATAAGTTTCCGGTGTGGGGTGTAGTGGGCTGTGGAAGTTTACCTCCTCTTCGATGTTTTCTTCTTCTTTGTCGTTCGTTATGCTAACGGTTGATTGTGGGTCAGGCTCTTGAATTTGGTTGACGGGACTGCTGACTTGATTGTTCTCCAGCTGAGCCTATATTTTGTTGGAGGTTTGTCAGTTAACTTATAACTCTATCCAGTTTTGAAAGGAAAAATGGATGTTCATACTGACCTCTTCACTGGTTCTGACGTCGATTGTATCTTGTGCTTGTATGGGGTAGTTGTTGTTGTAGCACTGTCTATTGTGAGGTTGCTTTGTTTGTTGCGTTCATTCTTGTTTTGGGGGTTGTTGACACTATCGTGCTGTTGGAGTTCATCTTGGCCTGGTGTGGTATTGGTACGTTCCTAAAAGCATTGAGACAGTTCTTTTCAGTTGAAGTATGAAAGCAGGGGTTTGCTTTAGCGTGCGGATTGGCACCATGCATTACTATTTATTTACCTGTTTTTGCCGCTTTATCTTCTTCTTGTCAATGCCCACGTCCCTTGATTTTGTTCTTCTATTCCTCTCTTCGTCTTCTTCTTCTTTCTTTCTTTTTCTCCTTTCTCTTTGTTTTGTTGTGGCTACGATTTCATTGGTGCGGTTGGCATCGACTAGTCCACTTGATGCTGCTGGATCTGCTTGCTCTAGTGTTTGCAGGGTCGCATTGTCTATGAGGTACCTTGTGCAAACTATGTCCTGAAATTGTCTGAGTTGTTCTACAGAATCCATCAGGGCAATTGTTTGTTGCACGACTTTGTCCTTGTTTTTTTCATCCAATATCTCTTCTTTTTCGCTGCATCGTTGTTTAGCCCTGGTGGTTACTGCGGGTAACTGTTGTGCTTCATCGAGCACTTTTTCCAACAATTTGTTTATCCTTTGGAATCTTTCTTCTGGTCCTGTGCTTATGCTTTTGTTTGGTTCCGTGCTTCCACTAGTGCCGATACGTGGTTCACGCCGGCGTTTGGGTGGAGGTGGTAGCAGTTTGGTTGTGTGCTGGTGTTGCTGTTCTTTACGATGTTCTCCTGCTATCTGGTGAATTGAAGACGAAGTTGATGCTGTGCTGGTATAGAAGATCCTCTCTGCTGTTCCTTTCCATGTCTGCATCGTTTCGGTGGAATGGAGTTGATTAGAATGGAAGCTGTTTTCGAAAAGGGAAGGACTGATTTATGTACAACAGAACTATACCTGTATCTTGCCAAATTCATAGTCATCTGGTCGTGCTTTTCCGTCCGTTTTCATGTCTGCTCTAGCTATTTTCGCTAGGTCACTCTCTTTGAGATGGTTTGCTCGTGGTAATGAGGTCTTGTCTATTGTCTTTGCAATCTTCCGCATTTCTTTTGTGTCGGTTGGCAGCAGCAGGGAGTCAAGGTACATGATTACTGGTCCATGTGCCAAACCATTGATATGCTTTGTGTTCTTTCCTTCCTGAGGTAACATCTTGTGCTTCTGCCATGTCTTGGCTCCTTCCCTAATACTTTCAACGATTACCTCGCAGAAATCCATCTTTGCCATTTCTGGTAGTCCAAGTCCTTGACCATTATAGCTTGTCGGGCGAAGATAGCGGCGCTTGACCCGCAGACAACATTGTGGAAAAAAATAAGGAAAAATATTTTAACTGATTTCCTGTTTGACTGATCGTCATCTATTTCCACCAATATTTGTAGCTTCTCGAACAGTTGTTTTGGCGTGAATTTTGTATCTTTGAAGCCAAGGTCTGACATCCGTTCTTTCATCGAAGTTGGGCTAGTCTCTGGCCTTGGTGCTGACCTTTGCGTGCCGTTTGGGTATCCAAACACCTTGTGGATAGCTTCCTTGGTAATCTTGATTTTTTTGTCTTTGGCACCATCACCGAAGGTTATTGTCATGGTTTCTATGTCGAGGTTGTCGTAGATGTGTGCTGCAAGTGGTCTGCAGATGGAGCCCGTTATTTTGCAGTTCTCTATGCTGCCAAATCCTGCCGTCCTAATATCTTTCTTGTGACGGTCTTTAAGTAAATTCCATGCTTTCTTGACATGAGCGAATGCTGCCCCTGCCTTGATTTGGCATTTCTCTTCGTTTGTTTCTTCCTGTTCTTCGTCAACTGTTGGCGCTGCCAATTCTTTCCCGCTTGTTTTTCTTCTGTTTCTGTCTTTCTTGCCTGATTTGGGCTGTTTCAGAAGAAAAAAAACAAAGGGTTTTGTTAGAAAGGAACGTTAGGTCCCTGGTGTTGAATAGTGGTATTCAAAATTAGTGCATAAGTGTGTTTTTACATCGTCGTCATGTTCTGCGTCGCTGTCGCGCTCTTCGGCATCATCGCTGTCCGTAGGAATGAAATCTGCATCATGTTGTCTGTCATCATCATCATCATTGGTATCTGAACCTTTGTTGTTGGTATCGTCATGTTCTTTTTCTACCCTTTGTCGTTTGTTTTTCTTCTTGCGTTCAACTTGTTTCTTCGAAACGGTTGGTTCTGTTGGCGGGAGTACCATTAGAGGTAATGGCTGATGCTGCAAGGTACCAGCGCCGACGATGTTTTCAGCATTGTCCTTTTTCTTTTGCCTTTTTGTTCCAGGATTAAAAACAGTGCTGGTATCTGATTTTCTCTTTTTTTGCTTGTTGCTAGGTGTTTAGTCCTGTTGAGCCTAGTGTAAGTTACCATTTCTGCTGCAGATGGTTTGTTCCTCATGTTCTGTTCTGTGTCCTTTTCTGATGAATGAGGAGTAATGCTTTGTGTTTGTGTGCTCTCAATATCACCATCTTCGTGTCCTGCATAATGACCAGGTAACGAAAAACGATATTCTTTTGTCCGAAAATAATTTATACACATTTAAAATATATATCTTCCACGATTATGCATAAGGAATGTGAAATTCCCAAAGGGGATTTTTAGTTTTCTTTTTTGGGTTAAGAAAGGTTATTTCTACTGTTACCAATTGAGCTAATCAAGGGATTGAAAAAAATATTAATTATGGTTATGAGTGGAGCTGGGGAAGTGAAGTTAGGGTGAAGCATTTTCTGAGACAAAAATGCACTCTGCAGGTGATATTTCATAATGGGAGGAATATCATCAATGAGAGTTGAAGATTTATTTAGTAAGTTAAACTGTGTTTTTAATTAAACATAAGTTAGTGTGCGAACATTTTTAATGTTTTCTATAAAGAAATATATAAAAAGTGGCATGTAGTTTTATTTGTAGACATAGTTAAGTTATTGTTGTCAAGGATAGCAGTTAAGTTATTAATGTCTCAACATAGTTTTTTGTACATAGACAGTGGACTCTTTTGGTCAAACCTTTGACAGGAGCTTGCTGGATTGCATGCTCTTCAGCAGGGTCTTCGTCAGTATTTTGTTGGGTTTTAGCTTCTTCATGAGGATTTCTCATTGCTGCATAAAAAATGGGCAGGTGTTAGAAGCAGAGTCGAGTGTCACTGAAAAAAACCGCATGGTGTGAAAACAAATTTGTATGGATAGAGAGGCACGGGTTGTTTTACCCTAGAAGCACAGGGTACATCTATTCTTTGTTCACTGTTTTTCAGACCAGAGGCACTTAATTTGAAAAACGGTTACATTGAAGGGACAAACAATGTAGAAAATGTCTTACGGTTATCAGGTGGTTTTGGCCTCTTGGGATGCTTGCGGGGTTTGGATCTATCGACATATTCTAGTTAGTGACATTTCAGGTTTAGTAGGTTTGATCACATATCGTATGGCGAAAATTCCAGGGCGGAGAGCTGTAGTATTTCTATTAAATCTCATCTCTCTGCCAGTTCAATTTGTTAGACAAATTGATTTTAGGTTGTTGGAAAACTCCTTGGTTGCGGTGGGTAGGGTTGCTGTTCCTTGAAGTTGAAAAATCACTACGATCTACCCGGTGGAATGGAGTGGGATAGAATGATAATTACCTTCAATTAGTTGTGTGGTGTTCTTCGGTTCCATCGGCTTATTGTGTCGTTGCTCTTTTTTTGTTGCGATTTCCGCCGCCGGTGTCGAAGTCCTCACCGTCGGTCGCTGTAGCCGGCGGGATTATTGGTGTTCTCGCGGGCAGTGTGTGGCTGTGTGTATGTCAGATTGGAGGGTGGTTGGCGAACGTGGTGGCGGTTTGTCCGGTGACGCGAACTCGATTTTGAATTTGTGTTTGTGTGCAGAAGGAAGGAG
This sequence comes from Triticum aestivum, assembly GCF_018294505.1. Lineage (NCBI taxonomy): Eukaryota > Viridiplantae > Streptophyta > Magnoliopsida > Poales > Poaceae > Triticum > Triticum aestivum. Next base: position 679,879,484 of record NC_057798.1, on the reverse strand, counting down.
GAGAGCGTGCAGGAGTGATGAAGATTTTGAGATTTACTTTGCGGAAGGGGAAGCAAGCTAGTAGAAGAGGGAGGGAGAGATGGAAACCATCGAACCGTCTCTAATCTGCAACCATCCGTTTGAGCATCAAGATCTGTTTTTCTGATGTTAGGCTTGGAAGTGTAGGTTGTACAAGCACGTACATGCAGGCACAGGAGGCACGACAGTGTAGGTTCTACAAGTAGGTAGAGAACCACGGGACAGGTAGGAGTTGCATGAGGCACGTGGATGTACGCATCGGAGGCACGCAAATGAAGGCAATACAGGCGCGGACATGCTGCTTTTCGAGGCACGGGTATCAACCCTGGGGATGTACAAGAGTGCTGTGGCAGAGGCATGAGTGTTAGAGTGCGGTGGCACTGGTATCAACCCTGAGGATGTACCTCTGAATTCATTCCTGTACCTATGAATCATCATATCATGCGTCCACCAGATTTCTGTTTGCTCTTCTATGATCTGTGAGGGTTGCTTAGTATTGTAACTACCCACTTCAACAAATTTCTTTCTAAAGTATTGGATCTTGTGCATCAGAAAAGTAAGCAAATAATTAAATTATAGATGAGTTGACTGTCACCTGCTTACAGGTGACTGCCATTTGTGGGGTGACCTGTCTTGTTAGGTAGGGGAGTTCAGACATTAATAAACCAATTATGAACCCCATTGCTTATGTGAGTCCTTATCAGAGCTGTCCCTGTGCCAAGTGCTATAAGAGAAAGATGACATCTTAATCTTCCTTTATGCTGTCAGATTCAGCATGCTAATTTCTACCGTGAAAGCACAAGTTTTGTTAGCTCTTCATTTTGCAGAGTGTTAAAGGACAGAAAGTATAAAAGAGAACTGAAAGTCACATCGCTTGGCTGTGCACAGGACATGACTTCCAGCACCCCAACTAGTGATCAGTTTTAACCCCGATGAATGGTTTACTATTTTCTATCTTAAAATCATAATAACTTGTCAAAGACATCCTCCTATGTCATGTGAGTTAACTATTTAATTGAATCAACATAACATTCACCATCAACCCTACAAGGCCTCATTTACATTATGTTTTGTAGGCACAGACACCACCCACATTGGTTCAGGCACGGAAGGGAGAAAAGGTCAATCCACAACAGGCATGTACGTGTGTTTTCTCAACTCACGGGTGTGCAGTCTCTGGGTACACAAAAGTGTGGCAGTAGAGGCACGGGTCTGACTACTCGGTTAGAGAACCACGGTTGTGAAGTCACGTGGGTGTGGCACTATGGGGCACGTAAGAGTCTCGGCAAGTGTCACGTTGCGGACGTGGGTGCAATTATGTAAGGCACAGTGATGGAGGCACTACAGTTACGTATGTGCACTATCTGGATGCACAACAAGTTTTGCGGCAGAGGCATGGGTCCGAGTACTCGGTTGCGCACGTGGATGTAGGCACAAGAGGCACGGACTTGCGGCTTCTCGAGGCACGGGGTATCAACCTTGCGTATGCAAAAAATAATGGAGTGGTAGACGCACGTGTCAGTATGCTTGGTTACAGAGGCACGGTTGTAAAGTGTCAGGAGCCACGCATGTCACGTTGTGCACGTGGGTGCAGGTATGTGCAGGCACAGAAATGATGGCACCATACGTGCACTCTCTGGATCCACAAAAGTGTGATGGCAGAGGCATGGGTCCGAGTACTCGGTTACAGAACCACGGTTGTGAGCTCACATGGGTGTCGCACTACGGGGGACGTAAGAGTCTCGACTAGTGTCATGTTGTGCACGTGGGTGCACGTACGTAAGGCACGAAAATGAAGGCACCACAGGCACGTACGTGTATTCTTTGGATGCAAAAAAAGTGTGGCGGCACAGGCATGGGTCCAAGTACTCGGTTAGAGAACCACGGTTGTGAAGTCATGTGGGTGTAGCACTACGGGGCATGTAAGAGTCTCGGCAAGTGTCGCGTGAGGCACGTGGGTGCAAGGACGTAAGGCACAAAAATGAAGGCCTCATCTAGATTATGTTTTCAAGGCACAAACACCACCCACGTTGGTTTATGCACGGAAGGGAGAAAAGGTGAATCCACAACAGGCACATACGTGTGTTTTCTCAAGTCAAGGATGTGCAGTCTCTAGATACACAAAAGTGTGGCAGCAGAGGCATGGGGCTGACTACTCATTTAGAGAACCACGGTTGTGAAGTCACGTGGGTGTGGCACTACGGGTCACATAAGTGTCGCGACATGTGTCACGCTGTGCATGTGGATGTAGGCATAGGAGGCACGGACTTGCGGCTTCTCGAGGCACGGGGTATCAACCTTGCTATGCAAAAAATAGCGGAGTGGCAGACACACGTGTTAGTATGCTTGGTTACAGAGGCACGGTTGTGAAGTGTCAGGAGCCACGCATGTCACGTTGGGCATGTGAGTGCAGGTACGTGCAGGCACAGAAATGATGGCACCGTACGTGCACTCTCTAGATGCACAAAAGTGTGGCGGCAGAGGCATGGGTCCGAGTACTCGGTTACAGAACCACGGTTGTGAACTCACGTGGGTGTGGCACTACGGGGGACGTAAGAGTCTCGGCTAGTGTCATGTTGTGCACGTGGGTGCACGTACGTAAGGCACAAAAATGAAGGCACCACAGGCACGTACGTGCATTCTCTGGATGCAAAAAAAAGTGTGGCGGCAGAGGCATGGGTTCGAGTACTCGATTACAGAACCACGGTTGTGAAGTCACGTGGGTGTGGCACTACGGGGCACGTAAGAGTCTCGGCAAGTGTCGCGTGAGGCACGTGGGTGCAATGACGTAAGGCACAGAAATGAAGGCACCACGGTTGTGAAGTCGCGTGGTAGTGATGATGTGGAGCCTCTGTACAGGCATGTGGATGCAGGAACAGGAGGCGCGGAAGTGCAGGTTCTATAGGCACGTAGATGTAGGCACAGGAGGCACAGAAGTGTGGGTTCTACAGGCAGTTAGAGAACCACGGGATAGGTAAGTGTCACGTGAGGCACGTGGCTGTAAGCATTAGAGGCAAGGAAATGAAGGGAACACAGGCACAGACATGCTGCTTCTCGAGGCACGGGTATCAACCCTGTGGATGTTCAAGAGTGCGGTGGCAGAGGCATGTGTTAGAATGCTCGGTTAAAGAGGCACGGTTGTGAAGTCTCAGGAGCGACGCGGGCGTGGCAGTGGGGCCATGTAAGAGTCACGATGCATGTTATTACATTAGGCATGTGACGCATGTGAGTGCAGTTACGGAAGGCAGAATTGGTGAATCCACAATAGGCACGTACATGTGTTTTGCAAAGTCACGGGTGTTCACTCTCTGGATGCACAAAAGTGTGCCGGCAGAGGCATGGGTCCGACTACCCGGTTAGATAACCACGTTTGTGAAGTGACGTGGGCGTGGCATGACGGGCCACGTAGGAGTCATGGCAAGTTTCACGCGAGGCACGTGGATGTAGGCACGTGAGGCACGACATTGAAGGCACATGAGGCACGAATGCAGGTACAAGAGACACGGTTGCCTCTAGAAAGTCACGCGTGATCTGGCATCACGGGCATGGAGTGGTGTGGGGCTTCGAGGGGCATCAGTGGCCCTCAACCCTCTGGATGCATGGTGGTGTGGTAGGAGAGGCACAATTGTGGATGAGTGAGGCCTCTAATGGCGTGAGTGGGTGGCACCACATGCATTTGTTTGAATACTCATTTAGAGAGTTACGTCTGTACTCATGCCTTATGCATGCTGTAGGTTGGTGGCATTCGGCAGCACACGGTTGCAGAGAGGAGGAATGTTTGCGAAACATCAAAGTCACCCGGCGGTCATGCGTGAGGAGTATGTAGAGTAACTGCACGTCGACGTGACACATGTATGTATAGGGACGGACTTGGGGCACTCGCTTGTGTTCGAATGCTTGGTTAATGAAGAATCAAGGAACTACATCAATAAAAAGAGTCTGCTGCTTCATTATCACAGTATGATGTGCGGTTAAACCGTTTTCTGATGTTTTGACGGAGCTAGGCTTGTTCGCTTATCAACAACTTTTTATTCCTTTTCCTTGATGTCGTCGTAGATCTTTCTAATCTCATCGCCCATTTTGCTGGGATTGATTGTATTCTGACCGCTAAATAGTAGCCTGCACAGTTGTTGTGCTTTCCATTGTTCCGTGCCATCCTATAAAAAATTTAGTGAAAAATAAGGAGAAAAAACACATCAGAATTAGGTCATGCAGTTGTATGATATCTTGCAGGTTTATAGCGAGTTTTAAGCGAAAACTTACATCGAAATTATCTATCTCTTCGACGAAGTGGTTGCCAGCAAAAAGATGCACGAACCTTAGAACAGCAAACGGGGTTTCACCTTTGTTCACCTTTGGAACGTCCTTTAAAAATTGAACTTCCCATTTAGTCTTTTCCTTTTCGAATTTTTCACTGAGTAATATTTTGTGTACTTCCTTGAACCTGGGCACCTGGGAATTGCATTTTGTTTTTGTTTTAGAGAGACATGTACTGTAATTTGTAAAACTGAAAGACGCTGTTATTTACAATTCTTACCAGTTTGTCTTTATGGTTATGGTATTTGTTATGCTCCTTTACTTTGCAGGCTTCGCTGATTTCCAAGTCAGTAATTTGCTTACTTAGTTTGCCATCATGCGCGTGGTCAGCACTTTGTTTTTTCAGGTTTTCTTGCCTCTTCAATTCTTCGACAGAGGTTTCTTCAGGCTCAATGATTTGAAGCTTCCTTCTATATCTGTCGAGCACTAATAGTGTGTATCGGTCTTCCTTTTCAAATGGCATGAATACTTGCGGTACAAAAGTTTTATTGTTAGAGGAGAGTTTAGAATATAGTATTTTGTCTGAAATGCTTATTTTTACTTTGTTAGAGGATAGTTTTATTGTTATAGGAGAGTTTAGAATATAGTTTTAACGCTATTACCATTTTTGCTGTTTTGAGCTTGTCTAATTGACATTTCTTAAGGAACAAAGGAACCAAGGCATCCTTCTCTCGTTTGAAATCATCTCTGAAGTCCGTCATGGATTTTCTTTTATCCTTTAAACCCAGAATATTCTGCAGGCAACAAATAAAAAACCATTAAAACGAATTAGAAAGAATAGATCGGTACCAAGAGATTAAAAAATTGTTACAAAAAGACGAGTTTGTATGATCCTTGTGGTTTTTTTTGTTTTGAAATTTACCTCTGCAAAGCTTGGGCCTAATAATAGTCTATGTCTTTTGTATTTAGTTTGCTTGCTTCCCTCCCATGCTTCTACTAACTCATCGAGCACCTTCTTTTCCATTCCTTTACGTTTTTCTTGTTTGCAGGCCCAAAAATTTCCTTTAGGTTTGATCCAGTGAGAGTTGCACTGTTCCCCTGTGGTTGTTCTCCCGAGAATACTACTTCTCTGCTTACAGGTAAAACAGTAGAAGAAAATTTTGTTTAGAATGTCACTTACAAGCAAGCTGATAAACAGGAATTCAAGGTTCTTTCTAGTTTCTGTCTTATTTGTGTGATTGCCGTGTAACTTTAACTAATTTTAGTTGGAAAAGGAACCAAGTCACCTTTTGAATTTGTCCTGTCATGTGTCACTCATGACTATGTTGTAGAGGTCGTTTGCCTTACGCACGTGTTTGAATGAATGCCGGTGTTGCGGGTATTTGTTGGTGCTCATTGATTGATCCTGGTTTTTCTCATCTCGCTCTGTCAAAACAGATTAAAAGTTATGACTGTTGCTTCTAAAAGATATATTTGAAGCTCCTGTCATGTTGACTGATGGTAAAAATGAAAATAGTTATATTACCTTTCATAGGCGAAAAAAGGTTTGTAGTCTCTGGTTTGAGAACTTTGATTTTTTTTCAGGAAGTTGATGGTGCTTTATTTGGTTGGTTTTACCGAATATGAGTGTGTATACATACTCTGGTTTCCATTCGGCATCCACTTTGCTGTGCTGCAGGCATGTCAAAATGCATGGTTTATAGTTACGTGTTGTCCACCATTGTGAATAAACTAATTGCGGTAATAAAGAAATCAAGTAATTTGACATGTATGTACTGGTAACTTACATGAAAATCCTCTCTGTCCTTGACCAGTTCTTTCCCATTCTAGTGTTTCGCAAATTGGGCCGTGAAGTGTCCGCATTGTGTTCCTTCTTGCTTTGGTGTGCAGATCATGTGAGGCCTTTCTGCTATCCTTGCCCAGTCTGGTTGGTTCTTGTCTTTTAGTTGGTGGTACTTGTTCATCAGCACCGACATCCTTCTCATCTGTGATTGCATTTTTGTTTTGTTGTTTGGTTGCAGCATTGATAAAAGTAAGAGTATCATACTATCGCGAGGAAAAGAACAAATCAATGTACAAAAAGTACGTACCAGTTCTGCTCGATGCACATGGTGTTTACTCCAAGACAAATCGGCGTAGTTTACATAGTTCAGTGAGTCAAGGATGTCGATGCTATCTCTGTACTTGTTCATTACATATAGTGTGTAGTGCTTGTCCGTGTGATGAGGTATCATGATCTACGTTGAGAGAGGATATCGTTGTTGATGTAAAAATTGAATTTCATTTAATTGTTGAAGCTCAAGGAGAGTAAGTCGTGTGTTCAGTAATAATTCCGAACTTACCATCTTCGAGCGTAGGATGTTTTTACCTCGCATGAGTTGTTCAAATGCTCGTAGTGCATCGTCTTTGTTGAGTTCTGATAGCTCTCCTCTTTTATAATTGAGACCTAGCACCATCTTCAAGAAAGAGAGTGTGTGTTATTAGTTAAATATTCTACCATAGTAATGACGGAGGTGTTTTCGTGGGTGAGGTATGCATACATTTGCGAATTCTGCAGGGAGTACAATTGTGACGTCTGGGTTGAACTGTTTCTGTTCTGCCCATTCATCCAGTAACGTGTTTAGCATGGAGCCCTCCATTTGTGCGTTACCTTTCCCTGCTTATTCCATGAAGGATTTTCCTGAAATGTAGCCTTCGCTCTTTGAGGTTTTATATAGCTGTTCTCTACAAGCAAGGAGGGTTTAGAATTAGGTGAGTGAATGGTTAGTTGGATGTTAGAGAATGTGCAGCTCTGTGTAATCGTTTCCATGGAACAAGGAGAATCTGCTTACTGTCCGTATTGTTTCTGTCCTTGTCGGCTCATCAGATATCTATAGAGTTGCATGACCTTTTCTTTGTAAATGAAATCTCCTAGAACAAGTGCTGGAGCGTTGATTTTCTCAATTTCCTTGCTTGCTTGCTTGAATGGCCTCTTAGTTGAGATTATGTTTGCTGAGCTGATCTCATGTGATTGAATCGTCGAGGGTTTTGGGGAACTTGTGTGCACTCTTGCAAGATGCCTTCCCCTTTTCTTGTCGTGACCGAACTGTGCATGCTCGTTAAGCTGCCCACGTGTTGGTGTGTCCTTTTGTGTGTTGTTGTTTTTGATGCTCGGTTTTATTGAGACTTCAGCATCGTGTTTCCTCTTTTGAAGTATCTTTTCTAAGAAAATCTTTCCTTTCTCCTTCTTTTCTTCTTGTGCATGTTCTGCCTCTGGTGATGTTCCTGATATGCGATCTTCGCCAACAGGGTTCATGTTCTGTTTGGAAAGCTGTTGTTGGCGAGTTGGTACGCTCTTTGCCCTGTTATCCACTTCTAAAGGAGAGAGTGTTATGCCTTCATTGTTTTTATCTGGGGGTGGTCTGTCTGGTTGTATCGGCGGATCTTTCCGTTTGTCTTCCTTTTGTAAATCAATGTCTAGCTGCGCGTGTTGTTCCCTCTGTAAACCAGCATCTGGCTGGGCTTGATCTTTCGTGAGTTCTTCTTCAGACACCTTGGTGGTATCCTTGCCGTTCACATGATAATATTTTTTCTCCTCATCGCTGCTTGTGTCATTAATGTCAATAACTTTTATCTCTTGAGCGCTCGTCCCAATGTGCTCGGGAGTTGGAGGAATCTCCTGTTGAATTATGTCACAATGTATTCGTTCCATTTCATTATCTTCCATATCGACCTCAGATTTCAGCATATCTGTTCAAGTAAAAAATAAAAACTTATTGGCGTGTCTCTGAAAATTAGATAAGTAGAATTTTACTTTGTTGTCTTCAGTAAGACAAACCTGCGGTGTAGTTGATTAATGACAGTGTGGCCGTATCTCTGTATTGGCTGAATATTTGATAGAGAATTTTCTTTCTCAACTCTGGGACTTGTTCCTCTGTTAGTAACACTGTTTCTCCATCGTTGGTGTAGTGCTTTGCGTTCATGAACACATAAAACGCACAGTCGAGTTTGCAGGTAGAAGGATGATTGATTATTGTCGCTGTCCAAAGATGGTATGTCAGTTTAGGTGAAGTTTTCCTAATGGCCTATGCTTTTTATGGATTGCATTAATAATTGTTACAGTGAATAAGGAAAAGGAGAAAGGTTTGTAGTGCTTACGTTTTTCCCTAAAGTGGCACCTTCATTTTGACCTTTTTGAAATGGTCAATATTACTTGGAGACAGTTGGAGCAATGGGCTTATTTGCTCCCATATCCTCTTTACTCTGCTTGTTACTGTGTTGAAGTAGTCTGTTGTACCTGAATATTCATCTTGTAAAGAGTCAAGGAGTTCAAAGCACTCTTTTTTCATGTTAATTGTAACAACGAAGTAGTGGCCCATAGGTTTTTCTTTTTGTTGAACGTGCCCGCCTATGCAAACTGGTAGAAAGAACTGCAAGAATGCAAAATAAATAAATAAGGGATCCTTTTTGGATCTAGTCATGATTTGTTGATCGCTAGACGTAATTGTAGTGCCGAGATTGTATCTCTTATCTGTAACATGAGATGTGCTTACCATGTCGAATCTTGTAGTTGCTCTCCTTCTTCCAGATCAAGGAATCTTTTAAGCCTTTTAGGAATTGTCTTGTCTCTGACGTGTGCTTCATCTTTATTTTTGAACTCCAATGGATCTTCATGGTTGGCCATGTGTATTGATGCCTGCTTGTTTTGTCACATGTGCATAGAAGAAATTTGTAAATTCAATTGTACAGAGAGGTTGATTGATCGATAGAGTGATATTCATTGTTGAAACTTGAGCTCTACTTACGGTGTTGTATGTTGATAGAATCTTTCTCTTTGTGCCCCTGAGTTGCTTTTTCAACATTTGTAGCATGACTGCCATGGTTTTGGTGCCCACTGGCTTTCCAATGTCGAAGCTTTGTGCCATGTGGCTGACTATTACTGTTGTCGTCTATGTATTTATTAAAATCTCGTGCCTGCAACATATATATTTACAGGTATACATTTAAAATGTTTAAGGGAGGAAATCATGGGAAGAAAATAATTCTTTGGTGGTAAGATGAACTTACCCTTTGTCCTTATTCGATGTCATGACGTTGTTGTACAGGTGTTCGATCCCTTCATCTTCTGTCCCTTCTTCGATGGCCAAGTTTTGTATGATCAACGGTTCACGTTCTGGTTGAGTGCTGTCCTGGGTTACCGCCATGTTTGTGGCGGCAACATCTTTTACATCACAATGTTCCTTGTCTGATGGTGCGGCCTTTTTCTTGTTGCTGTCTGACTCTCCCTCTGGAATGTTTGCTGCATGGTTTTCCAATGCACTGTGGCCCTTTGCTTCTTTGCTTGTGTGTGCGTGTGTGTCCCGTTGAGGTTTGTGCGTTATCATGCAAAAGCATGGTTAAAAAATAAATAAATATGCTCGTTATTTTCACTGTAGTTTATTGTCCGTTCCTTAAGAAAAATACTCAAATGTTTAGTGTGTCTTTTGAACTTTTTTTATTGTAGCTTCACCTTTTCAGTCGTTTCTGCCGGTGTTGCCTCTTCGACCTTTTCTTCGGTGAGTGGAGCTTTCTAGACCTCCTCTGGATCTTTTTTGTTTTGTTCATCCGTGGTGTTGTCGTTTTTGTCTTGTGGCTGTTGAGACATAGAGGTAGGTATATGAGATTGCATTTGTGTCTTTGTTCACTCAAATTTCTAATTTCCTTAAAAGCAGGTTATCTCTATTCACCTTTTTGATCTCTTGCGTCGACGTTGCCATCTCTGTTATTTCTTGCCCGGACAACGAAGGTTTTCCGGCTTGGTCTACGGCGGTTAGGCTGTCTATTGTTGGAAGAACATCTTCTGCTTGTTCCATTCCGCTTTGTTGTTGTGTTTGTTTGCCTTGAATATTGGTGCTCTCTCCTGTTTCTTGCATCTATCGGAACGCAAAAAGTAATTAAAATGTGTCTGTGTTTGTTTCCGGTGGATGCATTTTTTATATGCTATAGAAAGAGGTTTTGTAGCTTGACCTCTACGTACAATCTCTCCGGTGCCGTGCCTGTCACTTCTTCTCTGTCTTGTGTAGTTTTTGTACATTGTTGAGCGGTATCAGCACTTTCTATCGCTTCTTGAGCCACATCTTCTTCTTCATTTGTTTCTTTTTTCTGTTCAATCAAAAAATGTAAATAAAGTTTGGACTTCATCTGTGCATGCATAACTTTTTTGTTTTAACATTGTAGGAGCAGGTGCGTGTGGATTTACCTCGTTAGTCTTTGATGATGGTGTACTGGGTATCGTTTTAGTCAGCATTTGCCCTTGTTTTTTGGTTTGTTCTGTCTGTACTCCTTATTGTTCTTTGGCATGATCGTCCTCGTTTGTTTCCTACGTTTCATGAAATAGGAAAAGCATGATTCATTGCTAGTAATTCTTGTAGTACTGTGACAGGTTGTACTGGGCAGTACATTTCTTATAGATTTTGGAAAAATGGTTCTTGTTGAATTTTACCTTTGCGCTGGTGGTTGGGATATCCGCTTGTGCGTCCACTTTTTCTTTGCTTTGTATGCCAGCCTTGGGTGTGTCACCAGGTGGAGTGTCTGAGGCTTTCTCCCCTGTATTGGTCATCTGTAATGCTCTTGTGCTGAAAAGCTCTTCTATATGAACTTTCTGTTTTGCATGGGCATCCTCTTCTCTTTGATGTGCCTGTAATACCTGGTAGTTGAAACAATATGAGTTGACGGTATTTGAGCAAAGTGGGTTTGGAAGTTTTACCTCTTCTTTGTTGTTTTCTTCTTGTTTTTCTGCCGTGATGTTAACGGTCGATGCTAGATCAGCCCGTGGCTCGTTTGCAGGAGCGTCGATATGATACTTGTCCGGCTGATTGTATATTTTGTTGCAGATTTGTCAGTTAACTCAAGAGCGTTTTTAGTTTGGAGAGAAGAGACTTTTTAGAGAGAAGAGACTGATTTTTTATACTCACGTCTTTGCTGCCTCCGATCCTGTTCATCTCTTGTACTGCTCCTGTTGATGCTCTTGAGGGAGCATTATTTGTTGTTGGGTTGCTTGTTCTATTGCTTCCATCGTCTTGCCCGGTGTTCTTGACGACATGCTGCTGTTGGCCTTTATGTTTTGGTGGCGTTTTGTTGCCGTGTACCTGACAGAATTGAAGGTAGATTTTGTAAGTTCAAGTTTGAAAGCATTGCTTTTGAGTCACTTTTTTCATTTACCTGTTTCTCAGCTTGATTCTCTACTTCTGCAACTACTTCTCTACCTTGTTATTTCTGTCCTTCGACACTTGATGTGTTGGTTGATACGTCCTCCTTGTTTTGCTCCTTTTGCACCTTGTTATGTTCTTCTGTCTCCCTCTGGCTAATTCTCGAGTTTTGTGTTCTTGATTTTGTTATTCTTTTCTTCCTTTCATGTTTGTTTTGATGGGCCTGTTCTTCCTTCTTTCTTTTTCTCCTCCCTCCTGGTTTTGGTGCGGCTATGACTTCTTTCGTGTGGTTGCCATCTACAAGTGCAGGTATGTCTCCTGTGTCTGTTCGATCCTGCAGCTTCAGCGTCATCTCTTCTTGAAAGCTCACTCTGCGAACAATGTCCTGGAATTCTCTAAGTTGTTCGAGAGAATCAATCACGGCCGTTGTTTGTTGCACCACTGTGTTCCTCATTCTTTCATCTAATTCCTTCTCTTGTTCGCTGCATTTGTGTACAGCCCTTGTCGTTATTCCGGGTATCTGTTTTGCTTCGTCGAGTACTTGTTTCAACATTTCTTCTATCCTTCCGAATATTTCATATGATCCTATGCTGGTGCCTGTGACTGGTTCCTTGCTTCCACTTGTGCTGACATGTCCTTCGTCCTGTCGCTTGGTTGGAGGTGGCAGTAGCTTGGTAGTTTGCTGGTGCTTCTGTTGTTGTGCTAGTATCATCTGTTTTGAATACGAAGGTGTTGCTATGTTGGCATAGAATATCCTCTATGTTGTTCCTTTCCATGTCTGCATTGTTTCAGTAGGATGGAATTGGTTAGACTGGAAACCGTTTTTATAGGGGATAATGCATGTATATTCAATAGGGCTATACCTGTATCTTGCCAAATTGATAGTCATCTGGTCGCGCTTTTCCGTCTGTTTTCATGTCTGCTCTAGCTATTTTCCTTAGGTCACTCTCTTTTAGGTGGTTTGCTCGCGGTAATGATGTCTTGTCCATTGTCTTGGCAATCTTGCGCATTTGTGTTGTGTCGGTCGGCAGCAGCAGGCAGTCGAGGTACATTATTACTGGTCCCTGTGCCAAACCATTGAGATGCTTTTTGTTCTTTTCTTCCTGAGGCAACAACTTGTGCTTCTGCCATATCTTGGCTCCTTCCCTAATACTTTCAATGATTACCTGGCAGAAATCCATCTTTGCCATTTCTGTATAGTCCAAGTCCTTGACCATAATGGCTTGTTTGCTGAAGGTAGGGGAGGTTGTTCCACAGACAATGTTGTGAAAAAAAATAAGAATTTTTTTAACTGATTTCCTGTTTGATTGTTTGTCATCTTGTTTCACCAATTTTTCTAGTTCTTTAAATAGATCGTCATGATGGAAATCCATTTTCTTGAGGCCAAGTTCTCTGACCAGTTCGCTCATTGTTTCGATGGAAATCTTTGGCCTTGGTGCTATCCTTTTCGTACCGTTTGGGTATCCAAACACCTTATGGATGCCTACCTTTGTTATTATGATTTCTTTCTGCTGATCAGCTTGACCAAACGTTATTTTCATGGTTCCTGTGTCTAGTTTGTCGTAGATGTGTGCTGCAAGCGGTTTGCAGATGGAGCGCTTTATTTGGCATCCCTCTATGCTTCCAAACCCGACTTTCCTAACATCTTGCCGGTGACGTTCCTCAAGTAATTTCCATGCTCTATTCACATTATCAAATGCTGCTCCTGCCTTGATCTCGCATTTGTCCTTATTTGTTGTTGCCTCCTGTTCATCATCCATTGGTGCTGCCAATTATTTTCCGCTTGTCTTTCTTCTCTTTGTGCGCTTCTGTCTTGTTTCTACCTGTTGAGAAAAAGAGGGTTTTGTTATAGAGGATGGTTTGGTTTTCATGGGTGAAAAGCGGTAGCAAAAATCTGTGGAGAAAATGGTTTTTACATCATCGTTGTTGTCCCCTGCGGCGCCATCGCCCTCTATACGAATGACATCATCATCGTGTTTTGTGCCATCGTCGTCGTCGGCAGCATCACGGTTTGACTCTTTGCTGGCATTATTCTCGTCTTCTTCCAACCGTTTTCTTTTTTTCTTCTTCTTGTCTTTATTTACATCATTGTCGGCGCGTGGAACTGCTGGCGGGAGTATCATTAGAGGACTTGGCTGCTGCTGCTTCAAGGTAGCACCGTCGTTGATGAGTTGAGTTTTGTCCTTTCTCTTTTGTCTTTTTGCTGTAGGAGGAATGATAGTCTTGGTTTTTGATTGCTTCTCTTTTCTGCTGCTAGTCACTTGCTTTTTGTTGCCCTCCCTGCTGGAAGCTAGTGCTGGCACTTTCTCGGGTGCTTCGCTGTCCATGTTCCGCTTCGTTCTTTTTTCTGACGGGTCAGGAGAGATCATTGGTTTTTCTGGTTATGAACTATTAAGTTCAGACAAAATCATTTCAATATCTCCTTCTCCGTCACCTACACGATGATTATGTAACAAAAGGATTACGAAGTAACGTCGAAATAAATGGGATATAGTTTTAAAACTATGTCTTCCACGGCTGCACAAAAAGAATCTGAAGCTTAATCTACATAGATTCATAAGATAGCCCTTTTCTTTCACTTCCTGACCTAAAAAGGTGACCAATCCATTGTTTTCTTGTTATATCAAGTCTTGCCACTAACCCTTGGTTTGGGCAATCAGTGATAGAAATTAGTGCCAGGTGTGAGCAGTAAGTCTGCTGTCAAGTCCATATCAGTGAGGGGAAGTCTTTTCTTATAGGAAAAAATACACTACAAATGATATTCTGTAAATTGGAGCAATAGCTGTAAGGTTTAGATTGTAAGATAAAATGCTCTCGGATGAAAATTTTCATCGAAGTGTAATTTCTCGGGTTTTTGTGGACGTAATTTGTTAACTTACTGCTGCTTCTACATAGTTTTTGTTATATGGATTGTGTGAGCCTTTTATAGTACCTTGCTGCACGGCAGGCTGTCCCGCAGGTACTCTGTTTCCCTTATTACTAGTCCTTGCTGCATAAAAATGCCCAGGCGTTGGCAACAGTAGAAGCATAATTGAATTTCACACCAAAAAGAGGAGATACATCCCGTGGACAAAAAAACGGCATTGTTGGAGAGGCACAGGTTGGTTCACGCTATAAGCACACAACTAGATCTATTATTGGAGCATGGATGTTAATACGAGAGAGGCACGTAATTTGAAACAGATACAATCAACGGATATATAGAATCTCCTGTGAATACCAGGTTTGGAATTTAAGGATGCTCTCATGGTTTGAATCTAGAGTGGTGACCTAGATAGTTCTGGCATGCACAGTACATTTTAGGCAAATTTGTTGCGAGCATATTTCTGTGACGGGTAAGGGTAGCATCCTATTGCACGCGTGCTTACCTTATTTCAATTTTGCTAGAAAAGTTTAGACAGACTTCTTGGAAACACGGTTTTGTGTGGCATTAAGGTTCATGTCATCAAAAAGGGGGGAAATCGCTTTGATCAACCTGTGGTAATGGAATGTAATGGATTAATATTTTTTTTACCTTCGATTGCTCGTGAGCGATTCGTCGCATCCATCGGCTTGTTTTTGTCCTTCCTCTCTGTTGGTACTTCCGCCACGAGCACGGGTCGTCGCCGTCAGTCGCCACCGCCGCCGGGAGAGGTTTTTGATGTTTTCGCGGGCACCGACCGACTGCCTGTATATCGAAGTGGATGGCGGCTGGTGGGTGAGGCGAATGCGATTTGGATTTCTGGTTGGTCTGCTGGATTGGATAATGGGGGCAGAAGGAGAGACGAGGGTGTTTAAGAGAGGGGAACTGTTGAAGTGTTTGAGATTTTCGGTGTGAAAGCAAAAGCAAGAAAGTAGTGGAGGGAGAGAGGGAAATGGTCGAACCATCTGAAACTTCGACCGTCCTTCTGGACATCAAGATTGGTGTAACTTTCTGTGGGCTTTGATGTGCTTGTTTTTTTCCTTGCTTGCTCAACTGCCGGAGAGTTTTTATTTTAGTGTGGTGACATCCACGGTGGCATGGTTTGGTGTTACGCAGAGTCACGTTCATGCATGTGAGTGTTACAGATGTTTTCTATGACATTTCATGGTGAGGCGCGTGGAAATGAGGCCACCATCGCTCATCCCCCTATGGAAAAAAGCGAATCGTCTCGAATCTTAGACCGTCCGTTTGGACATCAAGAGTGATGCAACTTTCTCTATACTTCGATGAGCTTGTTTTTTCCTTGCCTTCATAAGTCTTAGTCTGTGGGATGTTAGCATTTCTTAATTTTAGGTTTGTTGTGTGATGCACAGGGGCATGGTTTGGCGTTATTCAGAGTCACGTTTGATGGTTCTTTCTGTTCCAAGTGATTCCGGTCGCCAGTTCAATCGGAGAGGCATGGACATGAACTCAAGAAGGTTAGCATGTTAACGCATTGGTTAGAGTCTCGTTACCACGGGTGTAAGCTTTTGGTATTTCCAAATGATTCCGCTCACTCGTTCTCTTGGAGAGGAAAGGACATGAATCCGGCGGAGGCGGTGTCCACGCGTGTGTTAAGTGCATATTCTCTAGCGAGTCACTATGAGATGCGTGGAAGTGAAGACGAGTTGGCACTCTGTTACTAATGCAACAGGTAGATTCCTGACATTGTGTATGTGAATGTTTTCCTCGTCAACTCGTTGCTTTGTTGTGGAGAGTCACGGTGCTGCGTTCCGGGGAGGCACTATTTTATTTTAGGGTGAGTCACTCTCGTGCCTGCATGTGTTACGGACATTTTCACTAAGGTGTCACCTGGAGATGCGTGCAAGTTAATTCCTGTATTTGTGTTCGAAATGATTCCGTTGAGATTGTTATTTGGAAAAGGTATAATATAGAGTCAAGCTGATCTGTGTTTGTGTTCAGAATAATCCCGTTGACTCGATCAGATGGAGAGGCATGGGCGTTAATCACAGGAAGGCACAGTTTGGTTCGAAGTCATGGTGAACACCCACTGTTTACTCTGTGAGGCACGGAATGGCCTATTTGAGAGACACTGGTGTGGTATATTCTGCGCACGGTCATGGGTCCCAGGAAGGCACGACATGATATCCTGTATTTGTGTTAGAAATGATTCCGTTGAGACGTTCAGAAGAAGAGGCACGGACATGAATGCCATGAGGGCATGGTTGGGTCTGTCGGAGCATCGCGTTTCGTACGTTTATTATGGAAACAGAGCGGAATGGGTTTAGATGTTAATGCTAAAAGTTTACTTTGCGAGTGTCCGGTTCGACAGTCGAGGTGTTTAAAAGCGTAAGCTCCTTGTTTTTAAAAGCCACGGCTTGGTGCTGAGTTGCGTGGTGCTTCTTTTATTAGAAGCATGGGCGTGAAGTGAATACAGCCACGGTTCTGTACCAGGCAGCGACATGACTTGTGGCAGTGTTAAGGGTCACCGGCACGGGCGTGCGGCGCTAAAAGGCATGCTGCCGTATAATATAGAGTCATGCTCCCGTGTGTTTGTGTTCCGAATAATTCCGTCGACTCGATCAGACGGAGAGGCATGGCCATTCATCCCACAAAGGCACCGTCAGGGTTCGTTCCTTTGTTGTTAGGCGCACAGAAGCGTGGATGTAGAAGGCACGTTTTTCAAGCAAAGAACGCACATCACGATCCCACGTTTTTCAAGCAAAACACGGACCTGAAGTTCGTATTGCCACGTTTTTGTACCAGGTAGCATCATGACTTGTACTCATAAACGCGTGGACTTTCGCGCCTCTCTGCGATATTTCGGGTCACAGGCACTGTCGTGCGGCCCACAAAGGCATGGCACTGTTTTATCACACTCTGTGAGGCACAGTGAGTCGAGAGGCATAGGCTTGGTGTGGTATTATGTAGAGTCACGCTCGTCTGTATTTGGTTTCAGAATAATTCCGCCGACTCGATCAGATGGAGAGGCACGGGCGTTAATCACAGAAAGGCACAGTTTGGTTCAAACTCATGGTGAACACCCACTGTTTACTCTGTGAGGCACGGAATGGCCTATTCGAGAGACGCTGGTGTGGTATATTCGGCGCACGGTCATGGGTCCCAGGAAGGCACGACATGGTATCCTGTATTTGTGCTCGAAATGATTCTGTTGAGACGTTCAGAAGAAGAGGCACGAACATGAATGACATGAGGGCATGGTTGGGTCTGTTGGAGCATCACGTTTCGCACGTTTATCATGGAAACAAAGCGGAATGGGTTTAGATGTTAACGCTAAAAGTTTACTTTGTGAGTGGCCGGTTCGACAGTCGAGGTGTTTAAAAGCGTAAGCTCCTTGTTTTTAAAAGCTACGGCTTCGTGCTGAGTTGTGTGGCGCTTCTTTTTTTAGAAGCACGGGCGTGAAGTGAAAACAGCCACGGTTCTGTACCAGGCAGCGACATGACTTTTACACTGGGGATGGCGTGGATGTTCGTGGCAGTGTTAAGGGTCACAGGCATGGGCGTGAAGCGCTAAAAGGCATGGCCGGCGTATAATATACAGTCATGCTCCCGTGTGTTTGTGTTCCGAATAATTCCGTCGAGTCGATCAGATAGAGAGGCACGGGTGTTGAGTCCACAAAGGCACCGTCAGTGTTCGTTCCTTGGTTGTTAGGCGCACAGACGCGTGGATGTAGAAGGCACGTATTTCAAGCAAAGAACACACATCAGGATGCCATATTTTTCAAGCAAAACACGGACCTGAAGTTTGTATTGCCACGTTTTTGTAGTAGGTAGCGTCATGAACGAGTCACCTGGGGTAAGATTTTGATATAAATATCATTTCAAAACAAAAAATGTCAGTGGATAATGGTATGAATTCGACAGTAAGTTCTCTGGAATATAGACAGACGTACACAGTAAGTAAACTGTGTTTGAGATGTTTTTTGTTGAATATGTAGGGACCATTAGAAAGAAGTTGAGTGGTTGTGGTGTGGACGAACGCACGGGGAGACAAAATGATAGTACTGGTGTTTCCTAGGCGTGCAGAATTCGAGGTATTTAAGAGAGATTGGGAGAATTCGAGGCGCCGGTTACTCCGTTTGACCATCTGACTTGTGTGCGTATGTTGTAAGAAGCTACCTACTCATCGAACACCCCACGTCCACAATTCTCCAGAGATAGGCACCTCTTTCTTGCTTGTAGCTGCTTGCTTTCGCCATGGCTGGTAAGAGGGGTTCTGGGTGTTCAAGCAACCAGGCAGCAAGGACAAAAGCCGCGGAAAGAAGGGAGAGGTGCTGCCGCTATGCTGTAGCGGCGGCTGGAATATCCTGCCCCGTTGTCCAGGTGTCGAACGATCTCTCGCGTGGATGCGATTCCTCCCACAAGCACATTCGCCATGGAGACGATCTCGGCAAGATGGCAGTATAGAATTCCTTAGTCGGCGACGACTTGCTCGATGAGCTAATTAAGCAGTAGCAGTTCATCGCTCGCTTGGAGAAGTTGCTGCAGCAGAGCAATGCCTCTGTGGAGAAGTCCACTGGTCTTATAGTTTGATCTGTGTGTGAGAATGAGAAGCTTCTCAACGAGCTCGACCAGAAGGAACGGGAGGCCGCTCTCTTGAAGAATCTGTATGAGGGGAGCCATGTGTTGGTGCAGAAGCTGTCGGGCGAAGTGGGGCAGCTTATGGATGAGAAGGCTGAGGTCCTCGTCAAGTACAAGAGCCTGGTGGAGGATTCCTTTGCTCCTATGGAAGAAAGTTATGAGGCAACGAAGAAGGAGATTGAAGATGTGCTTGCCCACCAGCTGATCAAGAACGTTGCTGGAATGTAGGCAAAGAGCTTGTAGTATGTTTTTCCTTTGTGTTGTTGCTTGTGGCCTTTTGTACTGCCATGAATCTGTAAGGCATTTATGCGTTGCATTGTCGTCGTGTTGTTATGTTTGTTGGTACATGTAGATGAGTAGGCTAAGGTCACGGAAGTCACATGTTAGCAGTAAGAGCACGGTTGAGGTTCCACCAGAGGCACTTCGTTCTAAGGATGGCAATTTTATCCATGGACATGGATATCCATGGATATCCGACCTGAATGGATAGGGTTTGGATATGTTTTTGTGTCCATGGGAGGCACCCAAACCCGACCCGATTGTTCGTGGGTAGGGCATGGATATAATCTTGTACCCATGGATATACCCAAACCCGACCCGATAGTATGACTTAATGGGAAAAAATCTGCTATCCCTGCCCCACGTTCACATGTCCCACTGTAATTTTACACTTTTTAATCTAAAACATGCATAAGAAATTACACAATCCCCATCGTAACTTTTATAAGTTGATAGTCAATACCCTCCGTAGCATACTCCAACACCCCTTCCCTTATTTTTATCTCTTTCTAAATGACTCATCATTCTCATCTGTTAGAAAAATACTAAATGATCTTAGGTTTTTACTAGATGTTGATTTACCATAAGTGAAGCCTAGCCTGCCACGAGGTGAAGAATGGAAGAGTTTATGTTAATATTGTGTTAAGTCTTATTTATATGTCTCGAGAGGACCCAATGGATATCCAGTGGATATAGATATCCATCGGATTTGGACATGGACACAATTTTTCACCCATGGATTTTTTCATGGGTGGGCAAAGACTGTCTTTATGGATATGGATATGGATTTGATATTGTTTAACCCGATCCAAACCCGACCCATTGCCATCCTTGCTTCGTTCACCCGCGGGGAGCATGTTTTGCCGAACCGTGCGTAGTTTTGGTTCTAATGATTCCGCTTACTCATTCACTTGGATACGCACGGGCGTCGAGTCTATTGAGTCACGTTTTTCCATTAGGTTGAGTCATGTTAGGCACGCAGTCACGTCGATGTAGAAGTCACGTTTTTCAAGCAAATAACGCTCGTCATGGTGCCAAAACATGAAGGTGAAAGCATGGCCGATTTGAGAGACACGAATACGAAAAACACGAACCTGAAGTCCATGTAGGGTCATGATTTGTACTCTTAAACTCATGGACTTTCATGTCTCTCTGTGTTGCAATATTTCGGGTCAGAAAGGCACGGGCGTGAAGTCGACAAAGGCATGGTGTGGAATTACAAAGAAACACGGTTCTGTGAGGCACAGTGAGTCGAGAGGCATAGGCATGGTGTGGTATTATGTAGAGTCATGCTCGTCTGTGTTTGGTTTCAAAATAATTCCGTCGACTCGATCAGATGGAGACGCACGGGCGTTCATCGCAGAAAGGCACAATTTGGTTTGAAGTTATGGTGAACACCCACTGTTTACTCTGTGAGGCATGGAATGGCCTACTCGAGAGACGCTAGTGTGGTATATTCTGCGCACGGTCATGGATCCCAGGAAGGCACGGCATGGTATCATATATTTGTGTTCGAAATGATTCCATTGAGACGTTCGGAAGAAGAGGCACGAACATGAATGCCATGAGGGCATGGTTGGGTCTGTCGGAGCGTCATGTTTCGTACGTTTATTATGGAAACAAAGCGGAATGGGTTTAGATGTTAATGCTAAAAGTTTACTTTGCGAGTTGCTGGTTTGACAGTCGAGGTGTTTAAAAGCGTAAGCTCCTTGTTTTTAAAAGCTACGACTTCGTGCTGAGTTACGCGGCGCTTCTTTTTTTAGAAGCACGGGCGTGAAGTGATTACAACCACGGTTCTGTACCAGGCAGCGACATGACTTTTACACTTGCGATGGCGTCGATGTTCGTGCCAGTGTTAAGGGTCACAGGCACAGGCGTTCAGTGCTAAAAGGCATGCTGCCGTATAATATAGAGTCACGCGTCCGTGTGCTTATGTTCTGAATAATTCCGTCGACTCGATCAGACGGAGAGGCACGGGCGTTCAGCCCACAAAGGCACCATCAGGGTTCATTCCTTGGTTGTTAGGCGCACAGACGCGTGGATGTAGAAGGCACATTTTTCAAGGAAAGAACGCACATCATGATCTCACGTTTTTCAAGCAAAACACGGACCTGAAGTCCGTATAGCCACGGTTCTGTACTAGGTAGCGTCATGACTTGTACTCATAAACGTGTGGACTTTCGTGCCTCTTGGCAATATTTCGGGTCATGGGCACTGGCGTGCATCCCGCAAAGGCATGGTGCTGTTTTATATAGAGGCACACTCGCCCATGTTTCTGTTTCGAATGCTTCTGTCGACTCGTTCAGACGGAGAGGCACGGCCGGTCAGCTGACAGAGGCATAGGGTTGCATTACACACAGTCATAGTCACATTACCGTGGGTGTATGCTTTTGGTATTTCGAAATGATTGCACTCACTCATTCTGTTGGAGAGGAATGGACGTGAATCCTGCGGAGGCAAGTCTTCTTATTAGCCAGAGTCACGTTCATTTCTTTAGTCGGGGTAACCCAACGGAATGGGTTGAGATGCGAACACTGACTGTTGAAGATGTTTTTGAAAGCTTCTTTCCTTGTTTTCAAAAGCACAGCCACGGTTCTTTGTTGTTGTTGCGTGTAGTACTCGATAAAGACACTGACTCGATCTGATGGAGAGTCATATGCATGGTGTGGTATTATCTAGAGTCACGTTCGTCTGTGTTTATGTTCAGAATAATTCCGTCGACTCGACCAAATGGAGAGGCACGAGCGTTATTTCGTTTGTTGGTACATGTAGATGAGTAGGCTAGTGTCATGCAGCACAAGGTTGTGCTTCCACCAGAGGCACTTCGTTCGCCCGCTGGGAGCACGTTTTTGCGAACCGTGCGTAGTTTTGGTTCAAATGATTCCGCTTACTCGTTCACTTGGATATGCACAGTCGTGGAGTCTATGGAGGCACGTTTTTCCATCAGGCTGAGTCACGTTAGGCTTCCAATCGCGTCGATGTAGACGTCACGGTTTTGAAGCAAAGAACGCATGTCACGGTGCCAAAACATGAAGGTGAAAGTGTGGCCGATTCTAGAGACACGAATATGAAAAGCATGGACCTGAAGTCCATGTAGTCTCGGTTCTGTAGTAAGCAGGATCATGATTTGTACTCTTAAACTCATGGACTTTTGTGGTTCTCTGTGTTGCAATATTTCGGGTCAGAGGCACGGGCGTGAATCCCAGAAAGGCATGGTGTGGAATTACAAAGAATCACGGTTCTGTGTTAAGTGGCGCCATGACTTGCGTACTCATAATGGGGTGTATGTTTCGGGCGACAGGCACGGTTGTGAAACTCACAAAGGCATGGTCCAGTTTTAAATATAGTCACAATTGCCTGGTTTCTATTCTGAATGCTTCTGTCGACTCAAACAGAAGAGAGGCACTGCCGGTGAGCCCGCAAAGGCATATCTTTGCATTACGTACAGTTTACGTTCGTTTCTTTAATTGGGGTAACCCAGTGGGGTGGGTTGAGATGTGAACACTCACTTTTGACTCTGTGACGCACCGAATGGCCTATGTGAGCCATGCTGTTTTTAAAATGTCATTTCCTACCCTAAAAAATGTTATTTCCTTGTTTTTAAAAGTACAACCACGCTTCTTTCTTGATGTTACGTATATTTCTCGATACAGGCGTGGACTCGATCAGATGGAGAGGCACGGGCATGGTGTGGTATTATATAGAGTCACGCTCGTCTGTGTTTGTGTTCCGAATAATTCTGTCCACTCGATCAGATGGAGAGGCACGGGCATCAACCCCACAAAGGCACAGTTTGGCATTACCCACAGTCACATTCGTTTCTTTAATTGCGAAAACCCAGCGGAAAGGGGTCAGGTATGAACACTCACTGTTTACTCGGTGAGGCACGGAATTGCTTGTTCAAGAGTCGCTGCCATGGTGCAGAGTCACATTCGTTCGTTTATTGCGGAAACCCAACGGATCGACTGGCGTCTCCTCGTATTCGGGTGTGAACGGCACGTGGCGCCGCTCCGGAAACCCAATGGTCCGACGGGCGTCTACTCTGGTGGTGGCGCTCTGGCTCGTCGTCCGAGGTGATCCTTTGGCTATTTAAGGCGGACAGACGGAGTCTCGAAACCCTAGCCACATCCTACTCCCTTTGTCCACCGCTAGGTCTTCCATTTCTCTTGCTCCTCTCTATCCTTTGATCGTCTCCGCCATGGTTGGGTAGAAGAAGACTTCTCCGGACCGCCATGCCCTGTCATGGGAGGATATCCCGGCTGGCGAGGGTTCCTCGTCTGTAAGTTCACCCTGTTTCTGGTTTTCCTTCATTTGTTTTTTCTTTGTTTCTCCTACTTGATTTAGTTTGTGAAACATGAATTACTGTGGTTTGCTGATTCCTAATTTGATGCTGGTGTGTCTTGCTGATACTGATTTACAGTCAGTTGGAGCTACTCTTGTTAACCTGGTCAATGGGATGAATGCCTTGGTTTCAATTGCAAAGGTTGACAGAACGTACAAGGAGTTGTTGGAGGTCACCTACGAATGGCAGCAGTTCTACTAGGAAAGAAGAGAAGACTTGGAGAAGGCCAATGCCACGATCGTAGAATTACGGCTGTGAGGAATAATCTCCTTGAAAAGCACACTCGGTCGTTGGAGGGATTGACGTCAGCTGTGAAGCGACTTGAAGAGAATACGAAGGCGCTGAAGGAGGAGATTGATGAACTGCGTCGGGAGAAAACCAACAGGAACGTAGGTGGGGACTAGATGTACAACAACGTCCCTGTCTGTTGTGTGTGTCTGGTGTTGTTAAGCAGTGGAGTGGAGTTTCTTACCTTGTCTTGTGAAATTTCGCTGTCAGCTACTTTGTTAACAAAATGTATTTTGGTTTCGAGTATCATTATAATTAGGCGCCGTTACTTATGATGCAGGGGAGGTGAAGTCTCTGCAACCACTTTTGTGAACCTAGTAATGTAATGACTTGCGTACTGATGTAGGCGTGTACGTTCGTCGCTTTTACGTAGAGTCGCGTTCGCCTGTATTCATGGTGTGGTTTTACATAGAGTCACATTCTCCTGTATTTGTGTTCGAAATGATTATGTTGACTAGTTCAAAAAAATAGGCGCGCACGCAGGTGAATCCCATGGGGGCATGGTTTCGTCTTCCGCATAGCCACGTTCGTACGTTTACCATGGAAAGAAAGCAGAATGGGTTTAGATGTTAACGCTAGCTGTTTACTTTGTAAGTGGCCGATTCGAGAGTCGAGTTGTTTGAATGCGTAAGGTCCTTGTTTTTAAAAGCCATGGTTCTGTACTGAGTTGCGACGCGCTTCTTTTATTAGAAGCACGGGGGTGAAGTGAATACAACTGCGGTTCTGTACCAGGCAGCGATGTGAGTTGTGTAGCACGGGCGTGAAGCGCTAAGAGGCATGGTGACGTATGATATAGAGTCATGCTCCCCTGTGTGTTTGTTCCGAGTGCTTCCGTCGACTCGATTAGGAGATGCACGGCCGATGAGTTCACAGAGGCATAGCTTTGCGTTATGCACTGTCACGTTCGTTTTTTTAACCCAGAGGAATGGGTTGTGACGCCCACACTTGTTGTTGAATCTGTGAGGCACCGAATGCCTATGTGAGAGACACTGTTTTTAAAAGCTTGTTTCCTTGTTTCCACAAGCACAGTCACGCTTCTTTATTGATGTTTCTTATATTACTCGATAGAGGCGTGGACTCGATTAGAAGGGAGAAGCACGGGCATGGTATGGTATTGTATAGAGTCACGCTCGTCTGTGTTTGTGTTCAGAATAATTTCGTTGACTCGATCAGATGGAAACCCAGCTGAAAGGCACCGTTTGGTCTTACCCACATCCACGTTCCTTTCTGTAATTGTGGAAACCCAGCGGAAAAGGTTCAGATGTGAACACTCACTGTTTACTCAGTGAGGCACGGAATGGCTTGTTCGAGAGAAGCTGTTGTGGTGTATTCTTTGCACCGTGGTGGCTCCTAGGAAGTGACGGCGTGGTATTGTGAAGAGTCATGTTTTGTTGTTTTCGTGTTCCAAATGATTTCGTTGAACTGTTCGCGACGGCAGGCACATCCCTGCAGCGCGGAGAGGCGTGGTTATGATTTACCAAGAGCATACGTTTATCGCGGAGACCCAACGGTTCGACGGGCGTCTCTTTGTATTCGGGAGTGAACGCCATGTGGCGCTGCTCCAGAAACCTAATGGTCCGACGGGCGTCTCCTCTGGTGACGCCGCTCTGGCACGTCGCCCGAGGCCAGTCTCCGGCTGTTTAAGGCGGACGGACGGAGTCTCGGAACCCTAGCCACATTTTACTCCTCCCTTCGCCCGCCGCTAGGCCTTCCTTTCCTCTTGCTCATCTCTTTTCACTGACCATCTCCGCCATGGCTAGGCAGAAGGATACTACTCCAGACCGCCGTGCCCTGTCACGGGAAGAGATCCCGGCTCGCAAGGGTTCCTCGTCTGTAAGTTCATCCTGTTTCTGCTTCTCCTTCATTCGTTTTTTCTTTCTTTCAGCTGCTTTGATTTAGTTTGTGAAACATGATTTATTGTGGTCAGCTGACTCCTAATTTGATGCGGGTGTGTCTTGCTGATATTGATTTACAGTCAATTGGAGGTAGGGTTAGTATGTGTCATGCTCTTGAACAGAAGCCCCCTGCTTTAGAATTGGGGAGCAGTTGTGGCACGAGAGAGATCGGAATGGTGAGTGGGGCGGCGACGGCAAGTGCTGTGAGGTCCTTGTTAGTTATCCTCAATAATATGGCCAATGAGATGAATGCTTTGGTTTCAATTCCAAAGGCTGACAAAACGTACGAGCAGCTGCTGGAGATCACCTATGCGTCGAAGAAGCTTTGCCAGGAAACAATAGAAGATTTGGAGAAGGCGAATGCCAGGATCGTAGAAATTACGGCTGAGACGAGAAATCTCCTTGAAGAGCACACCCGGTCGTTCCAGGAATCGGCCGCAGCTGTGAAGATGACAAGAATATGAAGGCGTTGAAGGAGGAGATTGATGAACTGCGCCAGGAGAAAACCAACAAGAAGGTCGGTGGGGACTAGATATACAGCAGCGTCCTTGTCTGTTGTGTGTGTCTGGTGTTGTTAAGCACTGGAGTGGAGTTTCTTATCTTGTCTTGTGAAATTTCGCTGTCAGCTACCTAGTTAACAAAATGTATTTTGGTTTCGAGTATCATTGTAATTAGGCATCGTTACTTTTGATGTACGAGACGTGAAGTCTCTGCATCCACGGTTGTGAACCTAGTATTGTAATGACTTGTGTACTGATGAAGGCGTGTACGTTCGTGGCTTTTCTGTGTTGCAGTATTTTGGGTCACAGACACGGGCTTGCATCCCACAGATTCATGGTGTGATTTTAATAGTCACGTTCACCTGTATTTGTGTTTGAAATGATTCCATTGACTTGTTGAGAAAAATAAGCACACACGTGAATCGCATGGGGGCATGGTTTTCGTCTTTCCCATAGTCACGTTCGTACGTTTATCAGGGAAAGAAAGCAGAATGGGTTTAGATGTTAAACCTAGCTGTTTATTTTGTGAGTGGACGATTCGAGAGTCGAGTTGTTTGAAAGCGTAAGTTCCTTGTTTTTAAAAGCCACGGTACTGTACCGAGTTACGTCATGCTTCTTTTATTAGAAGCACGGGCGTGAAGTGAATATAGCTGCGGACTATGACTTGTGGACTGACGATGGCGTGGACGTTCGTGGCAGTGTTAAGGGTCACAAGCACGGGCGTGAAGAGCTAAAAGGCATGCTGCCGTATAATATAGGGTCACATTCCCATGTGTTTGAGTTCCGAACGATTCCATCGACTCGTTCAGACGGAGAGGCATGGGCGTTCAATGCACAAAGGCAGCGTCAGGTTCTTTCTTTAATTGGGGAGACCCAACGGAATTGGTTCAGATGTGGACACCCACTGTTTACTCTGTGAGGCATGGAATGGCCTATTCAAGAGACGCTGGTGTGGTATATTCTTCGCATGGTCATGGGTCCCAGGAAGGCACGGCGTGGCATTGTGTAGAGTTACGTTAGTTTGTCTTGGTGTTCCAAATGATTCTGTTGAATCATTCGCACTGAAAGGCACAACTATGAATCCAGGACAGGCACGGTTATGCGTTACCCAGTGTCACATTCGTGTGTTGATTGCAGAAACCCCACCGTTCGACGGGCGTCGTGTGAACGCCGGGTGGACGCCACTCCTGAAACCCAAGGGTCCGACGGGCGTTTCCTCTGGTGACGCTGCTCTGGAGGAGGTGGAGGTATTAAATAGAGTGAACACCATGTGTCGACATTGCGGAATCCAAAAGGACTGACGGCCGTCTCATCCGTCGGTGTAGTGAACGCCGTGTGTCATCATTCTGGCTCCTCGTCCGAGGTCAAGGAGTAGTTATTTAAGCCGAGCGGCGTCCGCCACCACTAGACATCATCCTGCTTCTCCCTCTTTCGCCGGCAATCCTAGCAAATCATCCATCTTCCTCTTTTCGTTTGTGACGTTCCCCGCCATGGTTCGGCACAAGATAACTACTTACGCGGTGCTTACTCCCGAGTGCCGCTTTCAGATGCAGGAGGACATGCATTCAAGGCGCGCCGCTCGAGTCGCAGCGGGCATGTCTTCGGACTCACCGGGGCCGGAGGAGATTTGGGAGGTGGAGGAAGTGGAGGGGGTGCGTCGGAGCTCATGCAGGGAGTTGATCCAGTGGGCGGAGATGTCATGGAGGAAGAGGAGGGGGGGTGATCCAGTGGGCGGAGATCTGATGGAGGAAGAGGAGGTGGGTGACGAGGATGACGAGGACGAGGATGAAGAGGACGACGAGGAAAGCATGGACGAGGATGAGGAGGATGATGAGGACGACGAGGAAAGCATGGACGAGGATGAGGAGGATGACGAGGACGACGAGGATGATGATGACAACGAGGAAGGCGTGGACGAGGAAGACAAGGACGACGAAGAAGGCGTGGACGAGGATGACGAGGATGAGGAGGAAGGCGTGGACGAGGATGAAGAGGACGACAAGGAAGGCATGGACGAGGATGACGAGGACGAGGAGGAAGGCATGGACGAGGATGACGAGGACGACTAGGAAGGCGTGGACGAGGAAGACGAGGCGGGGTTCTATCTCGGTGAGTCGGCCTTGATGGCGGAGCAGACCGCTATCCTGGAGTCCATCCAAGATGAGGCGTATGTGGAGTCCAACCGGCGCTTCCTCCGGGAAGAACATGCGAAGACCGATGTTTTCTTCGACGAGCTGGATGCGGAGCAGGAGGCGGAGGCCAACGATGTCGATGTCAGAATGGAGATAGTGGACATCTCCGATGACGGGGAGTAGTGTAGTTTTGTTGGTAGATGTTTGCTTTTCCATGGTTTTTATGCTTTCCATGTCTCGTATGACTATAAAGGTTTAACAATGTCAAGCAATCGTCGTTGTCAGAATGGAGACAGTTTCATTTCCATGTCAAGCAATCATGTTTTGTTCTTAAGTAGTAGTACTACCCCGTCCCAAAATAAATGTGTCAACTTTGCAGTAACTTTGTTGTACTGGTTAGTACAAGGTTGAGCCAATTAATTTGTGATGGAAGGTGTATGTTTTATTACAAATTGCAGTTTCCAGTATCATTTTTGGGTCGGAAGGCGTATGTTATATTACACTGTATTGTTTTATTATAGATTGCAGTTTCAAGTAGTACAAAATAAACGTCTCAACTGGGGCACATATTTTATTCTAGAGATTTCAGTGTGGTTAGATTTCAATATGGTTTCAACATGGTTATATTCTAGAGAGGCATTCAACAACATGCGCAAAAAAGCCACAAATGTGCTTCTGAGAAGCACCGTCTTGCATGGTTTTGCCGCAAGATGGGATTTGACATTTATGCAGGACATTCCGGGTTTTATAAGTGTAGAAGAATTGTTTTTCACTTATATGATGTGTGACAGAGGCCGAAATTATGAAATAGGTGCAAGGTGGTCCCTAATGTCTCATTAATGTATCATCTATACACTCCACTGTTACAAGCACGATCGTCATTCTTGTCGAGACACGGATGTGAAGGATGGATCCTTTGCCTCGGTAATAGTCACGTCCCATGTTAAGAAGGAAGCAAATCTTCAAACCCAATACATCGGAAGTTGGCCGTAAGGCACGCTCCTGCCTCTGCGTTTTCGATGACGTCACGTTTAGTGCCTCTACGTCGGGTGGATGTAATGCTCGGTTTGCTGATGTTTTTGTTATCAGCAACTTTCTTAACATGTTACGCACGATAGGGGTACGATTTTACCCGACGTAGAGGCACGCACGTAACGAACAGGAGGCACGGACGTGATTTTAATGGAGGTACGAACGCAAAAGGATTGTGATGCAAGGATGTGAAGGTGTGCCTCTGCTTTAAAGAAGCTGTCATTCACACGTTTTCATTGCGCGGGGCATGGACTATGAGCTGCATGTGTTTTCAAAGGCATTAGACCTCGTTAATGAACTTTTCAGAGAGAAGGTGAATCTTTTGGTTGACCTCTAGAATGTCGCGTAAAATGAATTGAAGCCAAGATACGCACGGTCCCCTTGGTATCAGAGGAACATAGGCACATAAATGCCTATGTGGTGCACTGGAAATAAACTTGTGCAAAAGACATGTAAACTGCAAGCAAGCTACAAGGTTAACTACGACACAAGAAAACCTAAATTTATAATAAGAAAACGTCAGTCTTGAGAGAAAGCAAATCTAATGAGAAATCGATAATGGCATGAGCAATGTTCTAGATACTTTTGTTGGCTGGGACCACCTGCTTCAGTAGTCGTAGTCGCCACAGGACCTAGCGCGCTTCCTGGTCTGCTTCTTGTCGAGTTTTGCCCGGCGAATTCCTTCCTGGATGATGGTGAGGCGGCTCCATATCTCGTACGCAGCGTAAGTGTACTTTGCGGCGTACCCGATGTGCCTCATGGACAAGGGCATGCGCGCCCAGCGCTGCTTCTATGCGTTGGTGAGCTCTATGTCGTTCACAAGGATGCCTGACGCGTCCCCAAGGGAGTCCAGAGGCTTGGTAGCTGTAGGCACCCTCCATTCTTTCTGGATGTCGACGAAGTGGGCGATCTCCAGTCCGACTCGGCCGAGCATCTCTTTGTCACCGTCGATGGAGAAGCCAACAAACGTGTACCTGGGGTCGGCGAGGAAGTTGTCGAACGTGGTGCAGTTCTTGTCGGCGGCGCTCAGTTGAAAGAGTAGCACCGGATGATCCTTGCCGATGGAGATCATGACGAGGGCTGGTTTCTGATCTTCGCCAACGTCATTGGTGTACTCCACATCAACTCCGACGATCTTGTGGCGCTCGAATTCGAGGTGTCGCTCGTACTGCTCAATGATGGTGGCAGCCTTGTGCAACTCGTTGGTGTGGATCACTTGCAACTTGGTGTTGCCGTGGGCCTGCACCTCAAATTCCTTGGTGATTCCCATGGCCTGGAGCAGTTCGTCCTCCTGCAACCTGGTATTTCGTGGGGAACAGTGAGTGGGAGCGCAATGGCGATTTCTGTTGTGTGTGGGAGACAAGTCCATAGCGGAAGTGTAAATTTAAGGGCGGGGAAGCGGCAAAGGAGGGCACGATCTCACTGTCGATGCGGTTGTGCACATCGTGGGTTCTCGATCGTGGTTTTTCTTTATAAAAAATAAAAATAAAATCAGCAGTTATGTTTTTAACAACCGTCGTATCTCCAGCAAGTCGTGGAGATGATAGCTGTGTTGCGTGGTTTGCTGTCAAATGTTAACTTTTACAATTTATCTAGTGAGGCATGCAGGGGCAGTATTTAGAGGCACAAGTCTCTGACCAAGAGAAGCATGCTTGAAGTGGCTGGTTTAACTCTCAGACACATAGGCATGGTACATTCATTGGGAGTGGCAAATGTTTTCTTCATACATTCGTTGGGAGGAGCAGTGCTCTGTTTCTTCAGAGGCACTATTGTGTGTCCGTGTTGCAACAGACGCTACCAGATGGACAGAAAGAACGAGAAGCAATGAGAGGCGTGGACATGCAGCTGCAAGAAGCACTCATACAACAAGAGGCGCAACAAGAGGCACATATACGATGCTACGTGATTGCACGGACGTCAATTCATGCTATGGTGTGACGTGAGGCACGGGCATGAACAAATACCCGTGCACTCAACTACATACGCAAAAAACCACATATGTGTTTTTGAGAAGCACCGGTGTCCATGGTTTTACCGCAAGGTAGGATTCGACATTTATCCAGGGCATTCCGGGTTTTACAAGTGTAGGAAGAATCATTTTTCACTTATATATTCTGTGGCAGAGGCACGGCTATTACTTGTGTGACGAAGGAATGTACGTCGAATGTACGTGACGTGAGGATTGACAATAGGCGTCCGTTACTGTTTTTCTGGAATGTTTTTCAGTTAAATTTGAGAGGCATGAATGTGTTGACGGAATAGGCACAGATATGTCTGAAATAGTTGCAAGGTCGTCCCTAAGGTGTCCTATACGCTTCACAGTTACAAGCACGGTCGTCCTACTTGTCAAGGCACGGAGGTGTAGGATGGAGCCTATGCCTCTGTGATAGTCACGTCCCATATTAAGAAGGAGTATTTGGTGGTTCTGGCGAAGTCCTCTCGCTCTCTCACTGTATCTCTTCCCCCCCCCCCACACCCCTCTCTCCCTCTCTCTCTCTCCTCTCTCAAATTCGACGCCGCCTACAGCATCGCATCTGCTCACATCCTCCGGGCCATGTCGACACAAAAGTTCGGACAAGAGGGGAGGAAGGAAGGCCTGAACTTCCTTGAGCTGGATTTTGATTTCTATGTAGGTGATTTCCTGCTACATGCGGAGCGTTGAACTGGGGTTTGTTTTCCAAACAAAAGATCTGAGCTATAAACATTCGTGTGTCCTTGTAGGAGAACCCTGATACCATTCAGGACCATAATTTCTGTGGCAAAGAGCTCGACCGTCCTCTCTACTGTGTTCTCCACGATACCAAGCCTCTCAGGTGTGTGGCTTTTGAAGGAAGTGACACGAGGAGGAGGTTCTACGGCTGTGCTGTGAAAGTTAGTCACTTTCAAAAGTCTGATCTACTTTCTTATTGAATCAAACTGTTTGTATATAGGACTTGTAGTCTTCCAAAGAAGACTTAATTCTTCTTGTGTTTTCCAGTTGATTGTATAAAACATTGTGTAGTCCTTTTACTTTGCATAAAAGGGTAGAGGCCACTACTTATTTTACATCACTGAAAACAAAAGAAGTGATCTAGACACACTCATGTTTGTTTACAAATAGGACTTCTGTTTAATGGTCAGTATATTCTTCAAAAAAAATCTCTAAATAACTTGACTGCAGAGGTAGCTCCAGATTAATTCAAGCTGGCTTAAAAGAAACTAAGTACAATTATGAAATAACTCCACGGACAGGGTGGGCAAAGTACCATAATTAGTGTTGTGGGTACCTAACCATTGACGCGCCACGTTACACAAACACGGTTCATAGTTAGATGAATGAGGTTACAAAGCAAGTATATGTGAACTTTATTATATTCCAGAGCTTGTGCAACATTGTATTAATAGTCTCTGTTTATTTTGTTCCTTTTTGTTTGCAGAGAGGCGTGAACTGTGGAGTCGTCAAATGGGTTGACCGCCCATGGCCTGTCATTATGCAGAGGTGCCTACTCAAGCTCTGGGGAATGTTGCAAGCAAAGGATGAAGAGATAAGCAGGCTTAAAATGGATATTGAACAAGTGAACCTTAAGCTCGAGAATCTTGTTGCAGCTATGGAAATAAGTAATGTAACTACCATGAATATTGACAGACAGAAGAAGCAGATGGGTATCTTTGATAAAGACGTCAAGCGCATTGAGAGGTCTCTCACAAGTGCCATTCATAATCTTAAGGACGACAAGGGTGATATTAAGCTGGACAGGGATTTTCTGAAGGAGGAGGTGCATAAGCTAAAGGAGAATAGAAGAAAGATGCAAAGTGTCATCTGTGATCTTTTGGGGCAAGGGTTTGCGAACAGTGATGACCTCCTGATGATCAAGGCAATCCTCTAAGAATGATCATAAAAGTTGCCTTCTTCCGAAACATTGCAAGGGATACTCGTCTAGTATAAGTTTATGCTTGGACATGGTTACTTGACTAAAGGCATGTATCTCATTTTTTGCAATCTCTCAGACGGTGTGTGACAGTCTACGCACATCAAATATTGATCTCCTGAATATTTTATATTTCAAAGAAACGTGCTGCTATCAAGGTGCATCCAACAATATTTTGTCTTGCATCGTTCAATGAGGCATGGGTTACTGTAACTTAGCAAGGCACATATGTCGCTTTGGCATGGGGAACCATGCCTCTGATAACCTGGCACTGACTTGTCAAAGGCACAGTCCTATGTGCCTCTGATAACCTGGCACTGACTTGTCAAAGGCACAGTCCTATGTGAGACAGAAGCACCGCACTAGCGCTGACACACATAAAATCTACAATCTACAGAGTCCTGCTTACTCCTGATGCAGACACACATTTGTGCCTCTGTGACTCGATAGTTTGTACTCAGACATAAACTCGTTCACGGACACGCACTGGCTCTCATGCACTAGACGCACGCTCCCTGCAGAACAGGCAAGGCAGTGCCTCTTCTCTTCCAAATGTTTTTGTTCCCTTGACGACTACCGCACACGAATGTTTTTGTAGCATCACGATAGAATGAAACAAAACTATCAAATTATCAGAACAGTAGGTGCATAACACAAAAGCATTGTTATAACAAGCTTACAAAATGGTGCAAAAGGTGAATGGATTGTTTGGCCATGTTTAGACATAACACAGCTTCGGATTGGCGCAACAACATCTAACTGCACTAGCTTGAGGAACTAACTACAGCCATGTGCCCAGCAGGCACAAGTGAACGGATCTAACAAATCGAGGCATTCAACACACCTGTGTTTCAAATCCAAGCACAGATGATTGCAGCATGCTGATAACTTGAGACGGGCGTGTTTGGAAGCTTTATTCTCCCACATGAACAACTTCTGTTGCTGTTTGTAAAATTCTTGCGTGAAGTCTGAGGGAAAGAGAAACTTAATCCTCATAGTGTCTAGCTCCATTGCATTCAGAATAAAGAACCTCACAAACTTAGTATTCTTCCTGTTTTTTTCATAATCTTCCAGCGATACTATCTTTAAATGAATGATGTGTTCTTTGAGAAACGCACGGTGCTTGCGACGCCAAAAATTTCTTGCACCACCAGGAGCGTTTCCTCCGTGAAAACGCATAAAGGTTGGAAGATACTCAAGATCTATTGAACGACAAAATGAACAATAAATTCCATGACCCCCGCCCCAATCAGTTCGTTGAACATTTCCCTAGATACGGATATATGTATAATAATAATAAAAAACATGCCTAGGCATAGGGTGTATCCATTGCAGACAAAATGTGAGACAAGATTTTTGAGATGCAAGGAGTGCTGCACTATGTACGATAAGAGCTTTTCATTGGGCGTCAGAATCATCACCTCAACAAACAAGTTCTCCAAATTTGTAAGGCACTTAAGCAAGTGAACGACCCAGTCCACGTCATAAGGCATGCCCAAAAACAAGGTTTTGACAGATTGCCGCATTGTAGATAATCTGTCTGTCGCCAAATCCTTCACATAACATAGAAAATAAAACATAAAATTATTACAACAAAAGGTTGGGTGACATGAAACTACTTTCTTAAGGAAATGCAGTTGGAATTATTGTGAAATGTCAGTACCATAAGACCTGTGGAGCCATGCGAGATCCTGAATTTGCCCAATGTCTTCAGTTTAGGTGTAGAGACGATGAATACTTGCATGTTATTGCTCTGGAGATTGTGGATCAACCTTTGAAGCAAGGGGGCATCCTCGATAATGAATTCTCCTATCTCACCACGGATGCCGATGCTTACAAGGTTAGGGGAATTTATAGTGGTCCGATGCCTTTCTCTATTGCAAACAAGCAGCAGGCACTCGAGTGCAGGGCAACTAGAGTTGATTATGCTTTGCAACGAGAAGTCTGATATATCAACCTCAACAAGTGAAAGTCTCTTGACCAGTGGTAGTTCAAGTACCTCTACATAATGGTCTGGTATTTGGCAACACGCGAAACTAACAGTGCGCAGAGAACAAGAAAAGCGAAAGACGGACTTTGGTAGTGAAGGCATAGATGAAGAGCATGTGTGTGATAGTTTGATAGTTTTTTTCACGAATCGTGGAAACAAGTAGTAAAACTCAAGCACCTGGAGATTGTTCAATCTGGGGGACTCAAGCCAGGCGTGGACAGTAGACGGTCTGCATTGGAGGTAGCATGCTGGTATACAAAGGCGGAGAATTGTGCCCACATGGCTGGAGAAGATGGACTCTGGAAGGGACGAACCATCATCAGGAACTGTTTTTCCCTGATGCCAAGTTCCGATGTATCGTATGCGAGAAAGCTCCTCACTGTAGGCAGAGGCCCTACTGATGATTTCGACATGAACTGTTTCTAAGGCTTAAAAAGGTGAGCGATAGGGATCTCACGACAGTCCAGATTCAGAGGAACGGTGGGCCAAACAGGGCGCCACCGACGTGCAATGATTTGAGTACGAACGCCTTCCTTAGTGGACAGATGGGAGATGATCTCACCGAGGACACCGTCTGTGATGTTGCTGATGCGGTCCGAACCAGACTGCTCTTCTTGATCCTCGGATCCAGTAGGCGCACCCTCGGCGCTTCCAGTTGCTACCGCCAAACCACCAGATGAAGGCATCGCCGGTGGCACGAGCCTCGCCCTCTTGGTGCTGGGGGCACTGGTGTAGACCTCCATCTCCGTCTCCATTGCTGGGATCACGCCGCCTCCGATCGCCGCTATATGTGGCGTGGATCTGGAGAAATGGACTATAGCCTATCAATCCACGGAACGACTTAAATAGCCACGACGGGGAGCGGAGGGTCCAGATTAATTACTTTTTTCTTTTTTCTTTTAAAGGTACGAAATGCACTGTTGCACACGCAGACCAGGCACGGGTGTGCCCCTCAGTGCTTTAATTATTTGCGGCACACATTCGATACAAGAATCTGTTCAACGACGAAAGCACTGTGTACTCGGTAGGAAAGACAGGCACAGACGTGGTGCCCACGAAGGCATGGGCTAGCACTCTCTGCAGCCACGGTTATGTACATTTCCGACTCTCTGTGTTTCAGTCATTAGGGTCACAGGCACATGCGTCAAATCCACAAAGGCATCGTGTGGTATTATATAGAGTCATGTTCGCTTATGTTTGTGTTCCGAATGATTCAGTCGACTCGTTTAGACGGAGAGGCACGGACAAGAAGCCCATGGAGGCATACTTTAGTATTAGGCAGGGTCACAATCATGTGTTTATTATGCATGTTCGATGGTATTACATAGAGTCATGCTCGCCTATGAGACTCGACCGGACGAAGATGCACGGGTGTCTAGCCCGCGGAACTGAACCTTTGTCTTAGGCACAACAACGGGCGTTTACTCTGTGAGGCACGGAATTGCCTATATGAGAGACGTTGTTTTTTAAAGCTTATTTCATTGTATTTAAAAGCACAGGCGTGAAGTCCACACAAACACGGTTCAGTACCGAGTTGCGTCACGCTTCTTTCTTGATAAAGGCATTGACGCACGTGGCTATCTGTGTTTCAGTGTCTAGGGTCACAAGCACGGGCATACAGCCCACAAAGGCATGGCGTGCTATTATATAGAGTCACGCATAAAGGTTCTCTGATTGTATTCCGAATGAGTCGGTGCGCTCGGTCAAAAGGAGAGGCATGGACGTCAAGCCCACAGAGGCATAGTCTGTTATTACGCGGAGTCGTGTTTGCGTGTTTATTACGGAAACATAATCGAATCGAGCGACTGTCCTTGTTACAATTGTTTTCGTTGTAATATTTTACCTCAAATGCACGAAGGCGACTTTATATGTTTAGCAGCGTCATTGTCCTTTACGCATGAAGACGACTTTATGTGTGTAAGAGTTTCAGGTCACAGGCACGGTTGTCAAGCTCACAAACGCATGACCTGTAATTATCCAGAGTCACCTTCGTGTCTCTTTGTGTTCCAAATGCATCCGTTGACTATATTACCAGGACAGGCATGGTCGGGACGCCGAGGGAGGCATACTTGTGTTTAACGCGGAGCCACGTTCGTGCGTTGATTGCGGAAAACCAACGTTTCAATGGGCATCTCCACCTACTTGGGTGTGAACGCCATGTGGCGCCGCCATGGAAACCCAAGGGTCCGACAGACGTCCCCTCCGGTGATGCCGATCTGGCTCGTCGCCCGAGGCCAGGCTCCGGCTATTTAAGGCGGACGAACGGAGTCTCAAAGCCCTAGCCACACACTCTTCCCCCCTCTGCCCGCCGCCAGGCCATCCATTCCTCTTGCTGATCTCTATCCTGACACTCTCCGCCATGGCTGGTCAGGAGGAGACAACTGCGGAACCCAATGTCCAGACACTACAGGAGATCTTGGCTGGCGAGAGTTCCTCATCTGTAAGTTTACTCTGCTTCAGCTTCATTCGTTTTTCCTTTCCTTCGGCTACTTGATTTGGTTGTGAAACGTGAATAAGCCAGACGGAGTCTCGAAACCCTAGTCATCTTGCTGTTCTCTATCCTGACACTATCATCCACTGTTGTGCAGAAGGAGACTTCTCCAGAGCGTCGTGTCCAGTCGCAGCATGAGATATCGGCCAGCGAGGGTTCCTTATCTGTAAGTTCACTCCGCTTCGGCTTCATTCGTTTTTCCTTTCCTTCGGCTACTTGATTTGGTTGTGAAACGTGAAAAGGCCAGACGGAGTCTCGAAACCCTAGTCATCTTGTTGTTCTCTATCCTGACACTATGAGCCACTGCTGTGTAGAAGGAGACTTCTCCAGAGCGCCGTGTCCAGTCGCAGCACGAGATCTCGGCCGGCGAGGGTTCCTCATCTGTAAGTTCGCTCTACTTCGGCTTCAATGGTTTTTCCTTTCCTTCGGCTACTTGATTTAGTAGTGAAACATGAATAATCCAGACGGAGTCTCGAAACCCTAGTGATCTTGCTGTTCTCTATACTGACACTCTCAGCCACTACTATGCAGAAGGAGACTACTCCAGAGCACCATGTCCAGTCGCAGCAGGAGATCTCGGCTGGCGAGGGTTCCTCATCTGTAAGTTCGATCTGCTTCAGCTTCATTCGTTTGTTCTTTCTGTCGGCTACTTGATTTAGTTGTGAAACATGGATCATTATGGTGAACTTCATCCTAATGTTGATGAGGGTGCATCAACCTGACACCTTCTCCTTTGACCAGCTGAATAACCTGTTCAATACTATGGAAGACTTCATCAAGACATCCGCGAAGTTGGACAACGAGAATAGAGCCACCATTGCACGTCTTATGAATGAGAAGGCGCAGCTCAAACTTCAGCGCGATAAGCTGAAGCTGGAATCATACATTATGAAGAAACAGATTGAGGAACTTCGCGCCGAGCAACCAGAAAAGAAGTCTCGCCGCACTAAGTAGACAGCAACGACCCTGATCCTCGTATCTGAAGCTATTAAGCAGTGCACTAAAAGTTTCTTATTTTGTCTTGCGTTACCTCGTGTGGTCAGTAACTTTGATAACAAATGTGTTTTGCTTTCCTGGATCACGTTCATTCCAAGTTTATGGGTTCAGATGAACATTAACATAATGGCCAGTTCTAGACATGCTGTTTTTAAAAGCACGGATGTGAAATCTCTGAAGTGATAAGGGTTGTAGAAACTGGCGTCAAATCCACAAAGGCATCGTGTGGTATTATATAGAGTCATGTTCGCCTGTGCCTGTTCTCCGGGTGATTCCGTCGACTCGTTTAGACGGAGAGGCACGGACGAGAAGCCCATGGAGGCATACTTCAGTATTAGGCACAGTCACGTTCGAGCGTTTACTACACAAACCGGACACGAGATTGACACTTAGGTTAGGCCTTCACTGGGCACGTACAAAAAACACAAGATCTTAACAGAGGAGGGGGAGAAGATCTCACAAAAAAACGAGGATGAGGCACAGTGCAAGGAAATAATTCCAGATGTCACCACTGGTGCATGTTTTTCAAGAGCACGGGCTAGCACTCCCTGCAGCCACGGTTATGTACGTTTGTGACTCTCTGTGTTTCAGTCATTAGGTTCACAGGCATAGGTGTCAAATCAACAAAGGCATCGTGTGGTATTATATAGAGTCATGTTCGGTTGTGTTTGTGTTCCGAATGATTCAGTCGACTCATTCAGATGGAGAGGCACAGACGAGAAGCCCATGGAGGCAGACTTTAGTATTAGACAGGGTCATAATCATGTGTTTATTACGCATGGTCGATTGTATTACATAGAGTCATGCTGGCCTGTGAGACTCGACCCGGCGGAGGTGCACGGGCGTTTACTCTGCAAGGCACGGAATTGCCTATACGAAAGACACTATTTTTTAAAGCGTGTTTCCATGTATTTAAAAGCACACACGTGAAGTCCATACAGACACGGTTTAGTACCGAGTTGCATCACGCTTCTTTCTTGATAAAAGGCGTCGACGTTCGAGGCTATCTCTGTTTCAGTGTCAAGGGTCACAAGCACGGGCATACATCCCTCAAAGGCATGACGTGGTATTATATAGAGTCACGCTCAAAGGTTTTCTGATTGTATTCCAAATGAGTCGGTGGACTCAGTCAAAAGCAGAGGCACGGGCGTCCAGTCCACTGAGGCATGGTTTTTTTACACAGAGTCACGTTAGTGCCGCCGCTATTTGGGTGTGGACGCCACGTGCCGCCGCTACGGAAACCTAAGGGTCCGATGGACGTCTCCTCCGCTGACGCCGGTCTGGCTCGTCGCCCGAGGCCAGGCTCCGGCTATTTAAGGCGGACCGAGGGGGTCTCAAAACCCTAGCCACACCCTCTTTTCTGGACTGTCCAGACCCACGCCACATAAGGCGGCGCTCGCAGGCCGCAATCCCAGCAATGGAGACGGAGATGGAGGTTCATTCCGGTGCCCCGAGCACCAAGTGGGCGAGGCTTGCGCCACGGGCGACGCATTCTTCTGATGGTTTGGCGGTAGCGGCTAGAAGCAGCGAGGGTGCGCCTACTGGATTTGAGAATCAAGAAGAGCAGTCTGGTCCGGACAGCATCAGGGACCTCCCGGATGGTGTCCTCGGTGAGATCATCTCCCGTCTATCCACTAAGGAAGGCGTTCACACTCAAATCCTCGCACGTCATTGGTTCCCTGTTTGGCGCGCCGGTCCCCTGAATCTCGACTGCCGTGAGATCCCTGTCCCACGTCTTTTTAACCCTCTAGATCAAGTACATTTCGAGTTGGTCACCGCGTACTCCGCCACACCGGAGGAACTCGTCCGCGTAACATTCCCTGGGACTTTTTTTAGAGGAGAACATGTCGGTGAAGATAATTCGTATGATGATTCGTACCTTCCAGAGACCATCTTCTCCAGCTGTTAGAGCGTAGTTCACCGCCTCTGCATTCCGGCATCCTACCTCCACTGCAGGCACTCCATAGTCGACGCCTGGCTTCGATCCCCAAGATTGAACAATCTCCAGGTGCTCGAGTTTTACTACCTGTTCCCACCATGCTTGAGACAACAGGACATCGGGCCATTCTCATGCCCTTCGCTCATGCCATCACCACCAGCATTAAACCCTCAGATTTCCGCCTCTCTCCAAACTATCGCATTTGCTCTTTGCCAGTTACCAGACAATTATGTACGGCGCTTAAACTACCACTGCTGAGGAGTGTATCAGACGTCTCATTACAAAGCATCATCACCTCTACTTCTCCTACACTTGAGTCTCTGCTGCTTGTTTGGACAGGCATGCACCATTGCATCAGAATAAACTCACCTAACCTTATGAGCATCAGCATTTCTGGTATCTATGGGAAACTGGTTATAGAAGATGCATCGTCACTTCAACGGTTGCTTTGTGATGGTGATTGCAAGAAGTTGCGGATAGTCATCACCTCTGCACCTAAACTGAAGGTCATGGGCAAATTTTCTAATATTTTCTCTGAATCCGGCATCACAAATGACCATATAATTATTCAGGTACTGACTTTCAACAATACTTTCATATCCATTCATTGGTACAAACAAGTTCCATGCATTTCAACCTTTACTCTACTAATATTATATTTTATTCCACTTGAAGTGTTTGCCGACGGTCAGCACATCCACAGCGGTTCATTCTGTCAATACGGTGTCTATCAGCATGGATTATGACCTGCACGCGGTCTTTTCCTTGGTGCAACACTTCCAAAGCTTGGAGAACTTGTATATCAAGGTGATGCTTCTCACACAAATTGTAAACACATACCATGCATGGTGTAGAACTCCATTCAACAACAACAACAAAAACGTCACTTACATTTGTATGTAATGGACAAAGCTCTATATAGTCACGGACAAGTATTAGGACAAAACTAAAAAAAAGCTTTAATCACAATAGAGGTTATATAATTATTCCTTCACTTGCTCTCCCAGCAGAATCACTCTTTATGGAGCTTAACTATTTAAAATCTTCATGTTTATTCAGGAAATAGACTCTAATGAAGAAAGTCTTGCGAACGACTGTCCTTGCAAGCACCATCATGATGTTCGTTTGAAGTCACTGACGCTGGAAAGCTATGTTCAATGCGAGAAAAGCATTCGATTTGTGACATTCTTTATTCTCAATGCAGCACAACTGCAGACTATGAGGATAAAGTTTCTTCGTCAAGGAGACTTCACGGAAGAATTCTACAAACAACAACAAAACGTGCTTCAGTGGGACCAAAAGGCTTCTAAACATGCTTGCCTTAGGTTGTCGCCAAGTTGCAACCACGGGAACTTGGATCTAAGGCATGCATGCGTTGAGCACCTGGATTTAAAGGATCCATTCACTTGTAAGTGCTGAAAACAACCTTGGAGTGATATGTTGCCGCTACTTTTCGGTTTGAAATTTACGTAGGTGTGGTGAAACAATGCCTTTACCTTTTCGCTCAATCTGTAACCTTGCCAACAGTGAACACAGTATTTTGGTCTATGGCTAAACGGTCTTTTGCTTATGCCGTACATTTCATTAGCTGGACGGGGCTTCAAGTCTCTTGCAGCCACGGCTATGTACGTTTGTGACTGTTTGTGTTTCAGTGATAAGGGTCACTGGCACGGGGGTCAAATCAGCAAAGGCATCGTGTGGTAGTATATAGAGTCATGTTCGCTTGTATCTGTTTCCCGAATGATTCCGTTGACTAGTTTAGACGGAGAGGCACGGACGAAAAGCCCATAGAGGCATTCTTTAGTATTAGGCAGAGTCACGTCCATGCGTTTATTGCGCAAGCCGCACATTTCATTAGCTAAACGAACTTCGACTCTCTGCAGACACGGCTATGTACGTTTGTGACTTTCTGTGTTTCAGTGATAAGGGTCACAGGCACGGGCGTCAAATGCACAAAAGCATCGTGTGGTATTATATAGAGTCATGTTCGCTTGTGCTTGTGTTTGTGTTTCGAATGATTCAGTGAACCACGGTTTGTCAGCAAACACATAGATGATCATGCCTGTCACACGGGCATGACCATGGCAAACGCATGGTTTGCCACGTACCACACAACGGCCGTGAACTGATGGGACACGCACTGGTCTACATGCTGTTGGGGAA
The DNA here is from genome assembly GCF_018294505.1 of Triticum aestivum. Taxonomy (NCBI): domain Eukaryota; kingdom Viridiplantae; phylum Streptophyta; class Magnoliopsida; order Poales; family Poaceae; genus Triticum; species Triticum aestivum. The sequence continues at coordinate 679,836,585 of NC_057798.1, read as the reverse complement.
TGTAGTAATTTCAAAAAAATTCCTACGCACACGCAAGATCATGGTGATGGCATAGCAACGAGAGGGGAGAGTGTTGTCCATGTACCCTCGTAGATCGTAAGCGGAAGCGTTAGCACAATGCGGTTGATGTAGTCGTACGTCTTCACGATCCGACCGATCCAAGTACCAAACGTACGGCACCTCCGAGTTTAGCACACGTTCAGCTCGATGACGATCCCCGGGCTCCAATCCAGCAAAGCTTTGGGGATGAGTTCCATCAGCACGACGGCGTGGTGACGATGATGATGTTCTACCGGCGCAGGGCATCGCCTAAACTCCGCGACGATATGACCGAGGTGGAATATGGTGGAGGGGGGCACCGCACACGGCTAAGGAACAATCCGTAGATCAACTTGTGTCATGGGGTGCCCCCCTGCCCCCGTATATAAAGGAGCAAGGGGGGAGGTGGCCGGCCCTAGGAGGGTCGCGCCAAGTGTGGAGTCCTACTAGGACTCCCTAGTCCTAGTAGGATTCCACCTCCCTTGTTGGAGTAGGAGAAGGGGGAAAGAGGGGGAGAGGAGGAAGGAAAGGGGGGCCGCACCCCTTGTCCAATTCGGACCAGAGGGGGGCTGCGCGCCTCCTTCCTTTCGGCCTCTCTCCTCTATTCCTGTATGGCCCAATAAGGCCCATATACTCCCCGGCGAATTCCCGTAACTCTCCGGTACTCCGAAAAATACCCGAATCACTCGGAACCTTTCCGAACTCCGAATATAGTCGTCCAATATATCGATCTTTACGTCTCGACCATTTCGAGACTCCTCGTCATGTCCCCGATCTCATCCAGGACTCCGAACTCCTTCGGTACATCAAAACTCATAAACTCATAATATAACTGTCATCGAAACCTTAAGCGTGCGGACCCTACGGGTTAGAGAACTATGTAGACATGACCTAGAACTATTCTTGGTCAATAACCAATAGCGGAACCTGAATGCCCATATTGGCTCCTACATATTCTACGAAGATCTTTATCGGTCAAACCGCATAACAACATACTTTGTTCCCTTTGTCATCGGTATGTTACTTGCCCGAGATTCGATCGTCGGTATCCAATACCTAGTTCAATCTCATTACCGGCAAGTCTCTTTACTCGTTACATAATGCATCATCTCACAACTAACTCATTAGTCACATTTCTTGCAAGGCTTATAGTGATGTGCATTACCGAGAGGGCCCAGAGATACCTCTCCGACAATCGGAGTGACAAAACCTAATCTCGAAATACGCCAACCCAACATGTACCTTTGGAGACACCTGTAGTACTCCTTTATAATCACCCAGTTACGTTGTGATGTTTGGTAGCACCCAAAGTGTTCCTCCGGTAAACGGGAGTTGCATAATCTCATAGTTACAGGAACATGTATAAGTCATGAAGAAAGCAATAGCAACATACTAAACGATCAAGTGCTAGGCTAACGGAATGGGTCATGTCAATCACATCATTCTCCTAATGATGTGATCCCATTAATCAAATGACAACACATGTCTATGGTTAGGAAACATAACCATCTTTGATTAATGAGCTAGTCAAGTAGAGGCATACTAGTGACTATATGTTTGTCTATGTATTCACACATGTATCATGTTTCCGGTTAATACAATTCTAGCATGAATAATAAACATTTATCATGATATAAGGAAATAAATAATAACTTTATTATTGCCTCTAGGGCATATTTCCTTCAGTCTCCCACTTGCACTAGAGTCAATAATCTAGTTCACATCGCCATGTGATTTAACACCAATATTCATATCTGTATATGATTAACACCCATAGTTCACATCGCCATGTGACCAACACCCAAAAGGGTTTACTAGAGTCAATAATCTAGTTCACATTGCTATGTGATAAACACCCAAAGCATACTAAGGTGTGATCATGTTTTGCTCATGAGAGAAGCTTAGTCGACGGGTCTGTCATATTCAGAGCCGTATGTATTTTCCAAATATTCTATGTCTACAATGCTCTGCATAGAGCTACTCTAGCTAATTGCTCCCACTTTCAATATGCATCCAGATTGAGACTTAGAGTCATCTGGATCGGTGTAAAAGCTTGCACCGATGTAACTCTTTACGACGTGCTCTTTTATCACTTCCATAATCGAGAAATATTTCCTTAGTCCTCACTAAGGATATTCTTGACCAGTGTCCAGTGATCTACTCCTAGATCACTATTGTACTCCCTTGCCAAATTCAGAGCAAGGTATACAATAGGTCTAGTACATTGCATAGCATACTTTATAGAACCTATGACTGAGGCATAGGGAATGACTTTTCATTCTCTTTCTATTTTCTGCCATGGTCGGGTCTTGAGTCTTACTCAAATTCACACCTTGCATCACAGGCAAGAACTCCTTCTTTGACTGTTCCATTTTGAACTATTTCAAAAAATTTATCAAGTTATGTACTCATTGAAAAATCTTATCAAGCGTCTTGATCTATCTATATAGATATTGATGCTCAATGTGTAAGCAGTTTCACCGAGGTCTTGCTTTGAAAAACTCTTGTTCAAGTATCCTTTCATGCTATCCAGAATTTCTATATCATTTCCAATCAATAATATGTCATCCACATATAATATTAGAAATGCTACAGAGCTCCCACTCACTTTCTTGTAAATACAGGCTTCTCAAAAAGTCTGTATAAAACCATATGCTTTGATCAACTCATCAAAGCGTATATTCCAACTCCGAGATGCTTGCACCAGTCCATTGATGGATCGTTGGAGCTTGCACATTTTTGTAACACCTTTAGGATTGACAAAACCTTCTGGCTGCATCATATACAACTCTTTTTTAATAAATCCATTAAGGATTGCAGTTTTGTTATCCATTTGCCAGATTTCATAAAATGCGGCAATTGCTAACATGATTCGGACAGACTTTAAGCATCGATACGAGTGAGAAAATCTCATCGTAGTCAACACCTTGAACTTTGTCAAAAACCTTTTTCGACAAGTCTAGCTTTGTAGATAGTAAAACTACTATCAGCGTCTGTCTTCCTCTTGAAGATCCATTTATTCTCAATTGCTTGCCGATCATCGGGCAAGTCAACCAAAGTCCATACTTTGTTCTCATACATGGGTCATATCTCAGATTTTATGGCCTCAAGCCATTTCGTGGAATCTGGGCTCATCATCGCTTCCTCATAGTTCGTAGGTTCATCATGGTCTAGTAACATGACTTCCAGAACATGATTACCGTACCACTCTGGTGCGGATCTTAATCTGGAAGACCTACGAGGTTTGGTAGCAACTTGATCTGAAGTTTCATGATCATCATCATTAACTTCCTCACTAATTGGTGTAGGAATCACTGGAACTGATTTCTGTGATGAACTACTTTCCAATAAGGGAGCAGGTACAGTTACCTCATCAAGTTCTACTTTCCTCCCACTCACTTCTTTCGAGAGAAACTCCTTCTCTAGAAAGGATCCATCTTAGCAATGAATCTTGCTTTCGGATCTGTGATAGAAGGTGTACCCAATAGTTACCTCTGGGTATTCTATGAAGACGTACTTCTCCGATTTGGGTTTGAGCTTATCAGGTTAAAACTTTTTCACATAAGCATCACAGCCCCAAACTTTAAAAAACGACAACTTTGGTTTCTTGCCAAACCATAGTTCATAAGGCGTCGTCTCAACGGATTTCGATGGTGCCCTATTTAAAGTGAATGCAACTGTCTCTAATGCATAATCCCAAAACGATAGTGGTAAACCGATCATAGATTGCACTATATCCAATAAAGTACGGTTATGATGTCCAGACACACCGTTACGCTGTGGTGTTCCAGGTGGCATGAGTTTGTGAAACTATTCCACATTGTTTTAATTGAAGACCAAACTCGTAACTCAAATATTTGTCTCCGCGATCAAATTGCAGAAACTTTATTTTCTTGTTACGATCATTCTCCACTTCACTCTGAAATTCTTTGAACTTTTCAAATGTTTCAGACTTGTGCTTCATTAAGTAGATATACCCATATCTGCTCAAATCATCTTGTGAAGGTCAAAAAATAACGATACTTGCCACGAGCATCAACACTCATTGGATCGCATACATCGGTACGTATTATTTCCAATAAGTCAGTAGCTCGTTCCATTGTTCCGGAGAACGGAGTTTTAGTCATCTTGCCCAAAAGGCACGGTTCGCAAGCGTCAAATGATTCATAACCAAGTGATTCCAAAAATCCATCTTTATGGAGTTTCTTCATGCGCTGTACACCGATATGACCCAAACGGCAGTGCCACAAATAAGTTGCACTATCATTATTAACTTTGCATCTTTTGGCATCAATATTATGATTATGTGTATCAATACTATCGAGATCCAATAAACTATTTTCATTGGATGTATGACCATCGAAGGTTTTATTCATGTAAATAGAATAACAATTATTCTCAGCTTTAAATGAATAATTGTATCACAATGAATATGATCAAATCATATTCATGCTCAACGCAAACGCCAAATAACATTTATTTAGGTTCAACACTAATCTCGAAAGTGTAGGGAGAGTGTGATGATGATCATATCAATCTTGGAACCACTTCCAATACACATCGTCACTTCACCCTCAACTAGTCTCTGTTTATTCTGTAACTCCTGCTTCGAGTTACTAATCTTAGCAACCGAACAAGTATCAAATACTCAGAAGCTACTATAAACACTAGTAAGGTACACATCAATAACATGTATATCAAATATACCCTTGTTCACTTTGCCATCCTTCTTATCCACCAAATATTCAGGGCATTTCCGCTTCCAGTGACCATTTCTTTTGCAGTAGAAGCACTTAGTTTCAGGCTTTGGTCCAGCTTTGGGCTTCTTCACGGGAGTGACAACTTGCTTGCCATTCCACTTGAAGTTCCCTTTTCTTTCCCTTTGCCCTTTTCTTGAAACTAGTGATCTTGTCAACCATCAACACTTGATGCTCTTTCTTGATTTCTACCTTCGTCGATTTCAACATCACGAAGAGCTTGGGAATCGTTTTCGTCATCCCTTGCATACTATAGTTCATCACGAAGTTCTACTAACTTGGTGATGGTGACTAGAGAATTCTGTCAATCACTATCTTATCTGGAAGATTAACTCCCACTTGATTCAAGCGATTGTAGTACCTAGACAATCTAAGCACTTGCTCACTAGTTGAGCGATTCTCCTCCATCTTTTAGCTATAGAACTTGTTGGAGACTTCATATCTCTCAACTCGGGTATTTGCTTGAAATATTAACTTCAACTCCTGGAACATCTCATATGGTCCATGACGTTCAAAACGTCTTTGAAATCCCGATTCTAAGCCGTTAAGCATGGTGCACTTAAACTATCAAGTAGTCATCATATTGAGCTAGCCAAACGTTCATAACGTCTGCATCTACTCTTGCAATAGGTCTGTCACCTAGCGGTGCATCAAGAACATAATTCTTCTGTGCAGCAATGAGGATAAACCTCAGATCACGGATCCAATCCGCATCATTGCTACTAACATCTTTCAACATAGTTTTCTCTAGGAACACATATAAAAATAAACATATGAAAGCAACAACGCGAGCTATTGATCTACAACATAATTTGCAAAATACTACCAGGACTAAGTTCATGATAAATTAAAGTTCAATTAATCATATTACTTAAGAACTCCCACTTAGAAAGACATCCCTCTAATCTTCTAAGTGATCACATGATCCAAATCAACTAAACCATAACCCATCATCACGTGAGATGGAGTAGTTTTCAATGGTGAACATCACTATGTTGATCATATCTACTATATGATTCACGCTCGACCTTTCGGTCTCCGTGTTCCGAGGCCATATCTGCATATGCTAGGCTCGTCAAGTTTAACCTGAGTATTCCGCGTGTGCAAAAATGGCTTGCACCCGTTGTAGATGGACGTAGAGCTTATCACACCCGATCATCACGTGGTGTCTGGGCACGACAAACTTTGGCAACGGTGCATACTCAGGGAGAACACTTCTTGATAATTAGTGAGAGATCATCTTAAAATGCTACCGTCAATCAAAGCAAGAATAAGATGTATAAAAGATAAACATCACATGTAATCAAAATATGTGACATGATATGGCCATGATCATCTTGCGCCTTTGATCTCCATATCCAAAGTACCATCATGATCTCTATCGTCACCGGCACGACAACATGATCTTCATCATCTTGATCTACATCAATGTGTCATCACATGGTCGTCTCGCCAACTATTGCTCTTGCAACTATTGCAATCACATAAAGCAATTATTTGGCACTTGCATCTTATGCAACAAAGAGACAACCATAGAGCTTCTGCCAGTTGCCGATAACTTCAACACAACATGATCATCTCATACAACAACTTATATCTCATCACGTCTTGACCATATCACATCACAATATGCCCTGCAAAAACAAGTTAGACGTCCTCTACTTTGTTGTTGCAAGTTTTACGTGGCTGCTACGGGCTGAGCAAGAACCATTCTTACCTACGCATCAAAACCACAACGATAGTTCGTCAAGTTAGTGCTGTTTTAACCTTCTCAAGGACCGGGCGTAGCCACACTCGGTTCAACTAAAGTTGGAGAAACTGACACCCGCTAGTCACCTGTGTGCAAAGCACGGCGGTAAAACCAGTCTCGCGTAAGCGTACGCGTAATGTCGGTCCGGGCCGCTTCATCCAACAATACCGCCGAACCAAAGTATGACATGCTGGTAAGCAGTATGACTTGTATCGCCCACAACTCACTTGTGTTCTACTCGTGCATATAACATTAACACATAAAACCTAGGCTCGGATGCCACTGTTGGGGAACGTAGTAATTTCAAAAAAATTCCTACGCACACGCAAGATCATGGTGATGGCATAGCAACGAGAGGGGAGAGTGTTGTCCACGTACCCTCGTAGACCGTAAGCGGAAGCGTTAGCACGATGTAGTCGTACGTCTTCACGATCCGACCGATCCAAGTACCGAACGTACGGCACCTCCGAGTTCAGCACACGTTCAGCTCGATGACGATCCCCGGGCTCCGATCCAGCAAAGCTTCGGGGATGAGTTCCGTCAGCACGACGGCGTGGTGACGATGATGATGTTCTACCGGTGCAGGGCTTCACCTAAACTCCGCGACGATATGACCGAGGTGGAATATGGTGGAGGGGGGCACCGCACACGGCTAAGGAACGATCCGTAGATCAACTTGTGTCATGGGGTGCCCCCCTGCCCCCGTATATAAAGGAGCAAGGGGGGAGGTGGCCGGCCCTAGGAGGGGGCGCACCAAGTGTGGAGTCCTACTAGGACTCCCTAGTCCTAGTAGGATTCCACCTCCCTTGTTGGAGTAGGAGAAGGGGGAAAGAAGGGGAGAGGAGGAAGGAAAGGGGGGCCACACCCATTGTCCAATTCGGACCAGAGGGGGGCTGCGCGCCTCCTTCCTTTCGGCCTCTCTCCTCTATTCCTATATGGCCCAATAAGGCCCATATACTCCCCGGCGAATTCCCGTAACTCTCCGGTACTCCGAAAAATACCCGAATCACTCAGAACCTTTCCAAACTCCGAATATAGTCGTCCAATATATCGATCTTTACGTCTCGACCATTTCGAGACTCCTCGTCATGTCTCCGATCTCATCCGGGACTCCGAACTCCTTCGGTACATCAAAACTCATAAACTCATAATATAACTGTCATCGAAACCTTAAGCGTGCGGACCCTACGGGTTCGAGAACTATGTAGACATGACCTAGAACTATTCTTGGTCAATAACCAATAGCGGAACCTGAATGCCCATATTGGCTCCTACATATTCTACGAAGATCTTTATCGGTCAAACCGCATAACAACATACTTTGTTCCCTTTGTCATCGGTATGTTACTTGCCCGAGATTCGATCGTCGGTATCCAATACCTAGTTCAATCTCGTTACCGGCAAGTCTCTTTACTCGTTACATAATGCATCATCTCACAACTAACTCATTAGTCACATTTCTTGCAAGTCTTATAGTGATGTGCATTACCGAGAGGGCCCAGAGATACCTCTCCGACAATCGGAGTGACAAAACCTAATCTCGAAATACGCCAACCCAACATGTACCTTTGGAGACACCTGTAGTACTCCTTTATAATCACCTAGTTACGTTGTGACGTTTGGTAGCACCCAAAGTGTTCCTCCGGTAAACGGGAGTTGCATAATCTCATAGTTACAGGAACATGTATAAGTCATGAAGAAAGCAACAGCAACATACTAAACGATCAAGTGCTAGGCTAATGGAATGGGTCATGTCAATCACATCATTCTCCTAACGATGTGATCCCATTAATCAAATGACAACACATGTCTATGGTTAGGAAACATAACCATCTTTGATTAATGAGCTAGTCAAGTAGAGGCATACTAGTGACTATATGTTTGTCTATGTATTCACACATGTATCATGTTTCCGGTTAATACAATTCTAGCATGAATAATAAACATTTATCATGATATAAGGAAATAAATAATAACTTTATTATTGCCTCTAGGGCATATTTCCTTCACTTGCCACACAGGGTTCTTACATAGCAAATGCCGTGAACCTAAAAGCAAACATGTTTGCCCGTGTTTCAATGTTTCGGTCATTAGGATCATAGCCACGGACGTCAAATCCACAAAGGCATCGTGTGGTATTATATAGAGTCATGTTTGCCTGTGTCTGTTTCCCGGATGATTCCGTCGACTCATTTAGACGGAGAGGCACGGACGAGAAGCCCATAGAGGCATACTTCAGTATTAGGCAGAGTCACATTCGAGGGTTTGCTGCAGAAACATAACAAAATTGGATTCAGATGTGAATCCTCACTGTTTACTTTCTGAGACAATGAATGACCGATCCGAGAGACAGTGTCCTTAAAAGCTAACCACGGCTCTGTACCAAAGAGCCACTATCAAACGAATGGAAGTCAAGCAACGAGGACCACACTTTAGCAGTAGAAAATCACTTTATCAGCTGGCGTTGCTCCTTTGCTACACGCACAGTAGAGTGGGTGTGGAAGGCACATTAGTCAAGCACACAACAAACATCACAATGTCACGACAATGTCAAAAGCATGGTTGTGAGTCTGCGGTGGCACGACTAGAATCCTCAACACACATTTGGGTGTGGCCTGTTAAGTAGAAACTCGGTTGTGCGGTCACCAGAGGCACTACGTAACGCCCCGCGTAACAGGTTTGGTTGACCACTGGGGTGGCTATCTATGCTTTGAGCTCTTTTCATCTCTCCTGTGTCGCAGCAGAGATGCATGGTTGTATTCTTACACCATCCAGCTTCATAAAGAAACGGCTGCAAAAATTTACCCGCAAACCTATCGCTCTTATGATATTTTCTCAGCTGAGTAATAAAAATATCTAAACAAGCAAAATCTCTTCTGCTTAAATTTTCTATGTTTCTACAACTTCACCAAATAAACTTACAAGCCGTTTTTTATAACCACAGAACAAGGAGCAGAAACGGCTGCAAAAATTTACCCGCAAACCTATCGCCCTTATAATATTTTCTCAGCTGAGTAATAAAAATACCTAAACAAGCAAAATCTCTTCTGCTTAAATTTTCTTTGTTTCTACAACTTCACCAAATAAACTTACAAGCCGTTTTTTATAACCATGGAACAAGGAGCAGAAATGGCTGCAAAAAATTACCCGCAAACCTATCGCCCTTATAATATTTTCTCAGCTGAGTAATAAAAATACCTAAACAAGCAAAATCTCTTCTGCTTAAATTTGCTTTGTTTCTACAACTTCACCAAATAAACTTACATGTCATTTTTTATAACCACAGAACAAGGAGCAAAAACAGTGCAGTGGCTCAAATGCATCTCCATCAGTGCAAGGCTCAACTGCAGCTCCTTAGTGTGTATGGCAAGTACATACGAGAAGCACTGCTCTACCTGCAACACAGGCACGGATGTGCATCCATTCTCTGCATGACAGGTACATACGAGAGGCACTGTCGTACATACAACACAGGTACGGTTACATGTACAACAAGCATTTCTCCACTAAAAAATTAAAACTACTTTATATAGTTTAACCTTGGTGCCACAACATTTTGTAGTTCTTCGGCCCGTACAAAGCCGCAAAACCACTCACTTCCTTCATGGCTGCACGCAACACAAAAACAGACAAGCCTACACACGGTGCAAAGACTACAACGGTTCTCTGATAAAGTTTACATAAAACCCAAGCTCCTCTTGTAGACAAGCCTACACATGATGCAAAGAGACCGAAACAACAAATAACTCCATACACCTGGACAAGTAACACAAGGCCTGATTTCAGCATCCACACTTGAACGGAACTGTCAAATCCAGGTATTCAATACTCCTCGTTCTTAAATGCGGACGCGCATGGCTGCAACTTGATGATAATCTAAGACGTGCACGTTTAGAAGCCCTTCTATGCCACTCCAGAACCTTTTGTTGCTTTTCGTAAAATACTCCCGTGAACTCTGCAGGAGGGGAGGAAAACTTAATGGTCATGGTCTCCAGATCCTTTGGACTAAGAACAAAGAACATCGCAAAATCAGCATAACTCTCGGAGCGAACATAATCTTCCAGTGATGCTATCTTCAGACAAATCTCGTGATATTTGAGAAACTGCCAGTACTTACGATGCCATTTGTTTTTTTCACCACGAGAAATCGACAATCCCTAAAATATAAATGATAGGTTGAAAATACTTAGCGTCTACAAAAAGAGATACAAACCATGAAAAAACCAGATGAAACAATTAGTTCTACCACCTCTGTGACAATAAGTTAGACGTAGACTTGTCTATATATGGATGTATCCAACAATAAATAATGTGTAGATACGGGTGCATCAATTTCAGTCAAAATTAAGAAAAACATTTTGAAAAAGAACGAGTACTACAGTATGCACATTTCTGAAGATCATCACCTCAACAAACAAGTTCTCCAGTTTTGGAAAGCACTGCAGCAATTCAACGACAATTTCCACTTTATAATCGATGTAGATAAGTAAGGTCTTGACAGATTGACGCATTCTTGTTAGACTGACCGCCTTCAAACCCTTGATGAAAAGTAACAGAAAGAAGATCACAAAACTAATAGAATAAAGGTTGGATGAAATAAAACTTGTTTCCTCACAAACAAAGTGAATCTGGAAGTATCATGAAAACTCAATACCTCAATACACGTGAGACGACATGGATACGTATCAGGCGTAGAGACACCGGTTAACTCCAACTCTTGACTCTGCATGAAGAATAGAACATAGATAATTAAATTAATAGAACAAACATCGGAACAAGTGCAACTCTGCTCCAGTGTGAAGGAAAGGCAGTACCTCAAGACGCGTCAAGGAAGGCATGAACACGAATTCACCTAACGCCTCCAGTTTAGGTGCAGAGACAATAGTTATCGAACAGTCATCGACCAGACAATCAACAATCAACCGTCGAACCGAAGGGGCATCCTCAATAATGAGTTCTCCGTATGGACAACGAATGCCAATGCTTACAAGGTTAGACGAGTTTATTGTGATGCGACAACCTCGTCTATTGCAAACAAACAGGAGAGACTCAAGTCCAGGGCAACTAGTGTGGATTATACTTTGCAGCGAGGCGTCTGATATATCAACTTCCACAAGCGAGAGTCTTTTCACCAGTGGTAGCTTAAGCGTCCCAACATAATTGTCCGGTATTTGGCAAAGAGAAAAGGCAAGAGTGTGGAGAGAGGAAGAAAACCGAAACACGGACTCCGGTGCCAAGGGCATAGATGAAGTGCATAGATCCAGTAATGTTACCTCTTGCATCAGAAACCTTGGGCAGAGGTAGTAGAACTCAAGAACCTGGATATTGTCCAGCTTCCAGGATCGGAGCCAGGCATCAACGGTGGTGGGTCTGCACTGTAGGTAGCACGCCGGGATAGAGAGGCGGCTAACAGAGCCATCATGGCCGGACAGAATGGATTCCGGAAGACTGACAACACCAGAGACAGGATTTCAACCGGAATAGCATTTGCGAATGCACTCCTTGGTGAAGGCGGACATATGAGATATGGTCTCGATATGAACTATTTCTCCATCATTAAAAAGACGAGAGATAGAGATTAGCGGCAGTCGAGATTTAGAGGAGCGATGGACCACAAAGGACGCCAGCAACGTGCGAGGATTCGAGTACGGATGCCATCCTTGATGGGAAGACGAGAGATGATCTCACCTAGCACGCCGTCAGCGAGATCGCTGATGCGATCCACAGGACATCCCTCTTCTTCCTCCTCGGATCGAGAGGGAGCATGGTCGCTGCTTCCATCCCCTCCGACGAGCAGAACACCACCAGAAGGCGGCGTCTCCGGAGGCACCACTCTCGACCTCTTGATGCTACGAGCAGCGCTTTCCATCTCCACCTCCGTTGCTGGGGTGGCACCGCCCACGTCCAGTGCTCACTGAGGTGGATCTGGAGAAATGGATTACAGCCTGTCAATCCATGAAACGATTTAAATACCCACGATGGGGAGCGGAGGGGTCCAGATTAATTACCTCTTTTTTTCTTTTGACGGGAGGGTCCGGGTTAATAACTACTCGTCATTAGTAAAAGGTAGGTGGCTGCTTGAAATATTAAATAGAGCCACGGCTTTCAAGGTACGAGATGCACGGTTGAAGATGCAGACCAGGCACGGGCGTGCCCGTCCGTCTTTTAATTATTTTTGGCACACATTTAGTAGAAGAATTTGTTTGACGCTGGAAGTACGGTTCTACAGTCATCTTCCCTCTGCGAGCAGCAAAATTTTACACGGGCACGTTGACAAATTAAGTCACTACAAGATTCAAGGCCGTGCCTCCGCTTTGCAGATGATTCTGCTGAAACGCTCACGGAAAAAACCAATGAAGCGTGGCAGAGGCATGGCTTGTCACGTACCAGACACACGGTCCTCCCTTCGGCATTGTAACGCACTGTCCTACATGCCACACAGGCATGTAGAACAGTTCGGGTCTACGTTCGTGTCTCTTTGTTGTGTTCCAAATGATTCCGTTGACTCTATCACCAAAGGAGGCACGATATGTCGGACCAGAGAGGCATGATTGCGTTTTACGCACGGTCACAATTGTTACAGGCACGGGCATGAAGCGCTCAAAGGCATGGTCGGTCGTATTACATAGAGTCACGCTAACCTTTGTCTTACGCACAGCCACGGGCATTTACTGTATGAGGCATAGAATGGCCTATATGACAGGCGTTGTTTTTAAAAGCATATTTGCTTGTATTTAAAAGCACGGACGTACAGTCCATAGTGTGTTATTCAGGTGTGAACGCCACGTGACACCGCTCCGGAAACCCAAGGGTCCGACGGGCGTCTCCTCCGGTGATGCCGCTCTCGCTCGTAGCCCGAGGCCAGGCTCCGGCTATTTAAGCAGGACGGGGTCTCGAAACCCTAGCCACACCCTCTTCCCACATCTGCCCTCCCTCAGGCCATCCATTCCTCTTGCTGACCTCCATCCTGACCCTCTCCGCCATGGCTGTGCAGGAGGACACTACTGCAGAACCCCGTGTCCAGACACTGGAGGGGATCAAGCCTGGCGAGGGTTCCTCATCTGTAAGTTCACTCTGCTTCTGCTTCTTTCCTTTTTTCTTTCCTTCGGCTGGTTGATTTAGTTGTGAAACGTGAATAAGCCAGACGGAATCTCGAAACCCTAGCCACATCCCCTTCATCCTTTTATCCACAACCAGGACATCCACTCCTCTTGCTGTTCTCTTCCCTGACACTCTCCGCCATAGCTGTACAGGATGACACTACTCCAGAGAGCCGTGACTAGACGCGGGAGGAGATCTCGGCTGGCGAGACTTCCTCATCTGTAAGTTCACTCTGCTTCCGTTTCATTCGTTTTTTCTTTCTTTCGGTTACACGGATTAGTTGTGAAACGTGAATCATTGTGGTGAACTTCATCCTAAGTTGATGATAGTGTGTCCTGCCATCAATCTGACACCTTCTATTTTGTGCAGGTGAAGAACCGGTGGGACACTACGGAAGCTCACCTCTTGAAGATTGTGAAGCTATGCATGAGGTTGTACTATCTTGGGGATGAGAAGACGAAGGCGGAGCTCAACCTTACTACGACAAGTTGAAGCTGGACATATACGTTATGATAAAAGAGATCAAGGAACTTCGTGACCAGCAGCCCTAATAGTTGTATCTGAAACAATTAAGCAGTGGACTAAAAGTTTCTTATTTTGTCTTGCTTACCTTGTAGTCAGTTAAAAAACGTGATTTGGTTTCCCGGGCCACGTTCCTTCCATGTATAAGGGTACAGATGTGAACATTAATGTAATGGCTGATTCGAGCACTGTTTTTAAAAGCATGGACGTCAAGTCTATGCAGCCAAGGTTCATTGTACCAACTAGAGTCATGTCTTGTGCACACATGAAGGCGTTTATTTGTTTTAGTGTTTCGTGTTAGAGGCACGGTCATGAAGCGCTCAAAGGCATGGTCGGTGGTATTACATATAGTCATGCTAGCCTGTGACTCTATCAGACGGAGATGCATAGGCGTTTAGCCCACGGAGATGAACCTTTGTCTTCCACACAGCCACGGTCGTTTACTCTGGGAGGCACGGAGTAATTTTGTGAGGGACACTGTTTTTAAAATCTTATTTCCTTGTATTTTCAAAGCACGGACGTGAACTCCCTACGCACAAGTTTCCGTATTGAGTTGCATCACACTTCTTTTTTGATGTGTTACGTATATTATGCGATATAAAAGACGTAGACATCCGTGGCTATCTGTATTTCCTTGTTTCACAATGAAGCACGGACACACTTTTGAACAAAGCACAAGCACGTCTTGATTTGCAGAAACAACACTGGTGTGGTTCTACAGGATGCTATGTTCTAGGTTGTGCAGCATGTTTCCACCCAAACGTTCACCACACAGTCATGAACATACATAGAGGAAGTGTCGTGCAGTGATAACAGACGCACCCTTACAGGTACAAGAGGCACAAGGAGGCATATTGATTAACATCATCAGAAATGAATAACATTATACGAGCGCGCGCATATAGAGAGGTGCACAAAAAGTGGACTACAAGAGATAAACTAAGCTGGTAATAGTGAACACACACAGTAAATAGAAGTCCTGATCATGACAGATCGACTGGGTCACTAAAAACTCAAAAGTAGTAACAAGTCAATGCTAGGTGGCTGCATGAAACATCAAATAGAGCCACGGCTTTGATGGTATGAGCCACTGTTGTACTTGCAGACCAGGCACGGGCGTGCCACTCCAAGATTTAATTATTTACCGCACACATTCGCAAAGCGTGCCTGTCTTTGTGGATCTGTTCGACGCCGCAAGCACGGTCCTACAGTCATCTTCCCTCTGCGAGCAGCAAAATTTTCCATGGGCACGTTGACAAATCAAGACACTACAAGATTCAAGGGCGTGCCTCTGCTTTGCAGATGATTCTGCTGAAACGCTCAAGGGCAAAACCAATGAAGCGTGGTAGAGGCACGGCTTCTCACGTACCAGACACATGGTCCTCCCTTCGGCATTGTAACACACTGTCCTACATGCCACACAGGCATGTAGAACAGTTCGGGTCTACGTTCGTGTCTCTTTGTGTTCCAAATGATTCTTTTGACTCTATCACCAGAGGAGGCACAGTGAGTCGGACCAGAGAGGCATGATTGCATTTTACGCTGATTTGAGCGTTGTTTTTAAAAGCATGGACGTCAAGTCTATGCAGCCAAGGTTCATTGTACCAACTAGAGTCATGTCTTGTGCACACATGAAGGCATTTATTTGTTTCAGTGTTTCGGGTCAGAGGCACGGGCATGAAGCGCTCAAAGGCATGGTCGGTGGTATTACATATAGTCACGCTAGCCTGTGACTATCAGACGGAGATGCACAGGCGTTTAGCCCATGGAGATGAACCTTTGTCTTACGCATAGCCACGGTCGTTTACTCTGGGAGGCACGGAGTAATTTTGTGAGGAACGCTGTTTTTAAAATCTTATTTCCTTGTATTTTAAAAGCACGGACGCGAACTCCCTACACACAAGTTTCCGTATTGAGTTGCGTCACACTTCTTTTTTGATGTGTTACATATATTATGCGATATAAAAGATGTAGACGTTCGCGGCTATCTATATTTCATTGTTTCACAATGAAGCACGGACACACTTTTAAACAAAGCACAAGCACGTCTCGATTTGCAGAAACAGCACTGTCGGGGTTCTACAGGACGCTATGTTCTAGGCTGTGCATCATGTTTCCACCCAAACGTTCAGCACACGGTCACGAACATACACAAAGGAAGTGCCGTGCAGTGATAATAGACGCACCTTACAGGTACAAGAGGCACGAGGAGGCATATTGATTAACATCATCAGAAATGAATAACAGTAAATAGAAGTCCTGATCATGCCAGATCGGCTGGGTAACTAAAAACTCAAAAGTAGTAACAAGTCAATGCTAGGTGGCTGCATGAAACATCAAATAGAGCCACGGCTTTGATGGTACGAGCCACTATTGTACTTGCAGACCAGGCACGGGCGTGCCCCTCCGAGATTTAATTATTTACCGCACACATTCACAAAGCATGCTTGTCTTTGTGGATCTGTTTGACGCCGCAAGCATGGTCCTACAGTCATCTTCGCTCTGCGAGCAGCAAAATTTTCCACGGGCACATTGACAAATCAAGACACTACAAGATTCAAGGCCGTGCCTCTGCTTTGCAGATGATTTTGCTGAAACGCTCACGGACAAAACCAATGAAGCGTGGCAGAGGCACGGCTTGTCACGTACTAGACACACGGTCCTCCCTTCGGCATTGTAACGCACTGTCCTACATGCCACACAGGCATGTAGAACAGTTCGGGTCTATGTTCGTGTCTCTTTGTGTTCCAAATGATTCCTTTGACTCTATCACCAGAGGAGGCACGGTGTGTCGGACCAGAGAGGCATGATTGCATTTTACGCCGATTCGAGCGTTGTTTTTAAAAGCATGGGCGTCAAGTCTATGCAGCCAAGGTTCATTGTACCAACTAGAGTCATGTCTTGTGCACACATGAAGGCGTTTATTTGTTTCAGAGTTTCGGGTCAGAGGCACGGGCATGAAGCGCTCAAAGGCATGGTCGGTGGTATTACATATAGTCACGCTAGCCTGTGACTATAAGATGGAGATGCACAGGCGTTTAGCCCATGGAAATGAACCTTTGTCTTACGCGTAGCCACGGTCGTTTACTCTGGGAGGCACGGAGTAATTTTGTGAGGGACGCTGTTTTTAAAATCCTATTTCCTTGTATTTTAAAAGCACGGACGTGAACTCCCTACGCATAAGTTTTCGTATTGAGTTGCGTCACACTTCTTTTTTGATGTGTTACATATATTATGCGATATAAAAGACGTAGACGTTCGCGGCTATCTATATTTCATTGTTTCACAATGAAGCACGAACACACTTTTAAACAAAGCACAAGCACGTCTCGATTTGCAGAAACAGCACTGTCGGGGTTCTACAGGATGCTATGTTCTAGGCTGTGCAGCATGTTTCCACCCAAACGTTCACCACATGGTCACGAACATACACAGAGGAAGTGTCGTGCAGTGATAACAGACGCACCCTTACAGGTACAAGAGGCACGAGGAGGCATATTGATTAACATCATCAGAAATGAATAACAGTAAATAGAAGTCCTGATCATGACAGATCGACTGGGTAACTAAAAACTCAAAAGTAGTAACAATTCAATGCTAGGTGGCTGCATGAAACATCAAATAGAGCCACGGCTTTGATGGTACGAGCCATTGTTGTTCTTTCAGACCAGGCACGGGTGTGCCCCTCCGAGATTTAGTTATTTACCGCACACATTCACAAAGTGTGCCTGTCTTTGTGGATCTGTTCAACACCGCAAGCACGATCCTACAGTCATCTTACCTCTGCGAGCAGCAAAATTTTCCACGGGCACGTTGACAAATCAAGACACTACAAGATTCAAGGGCGTGCCTCTGCTTTGCAGATGATTCTGCTGACACGCTCACGGACAAAACCAATGAAGCGTGGCAGAGGCACGGCTTGTCATGTACCAGACACACGGTCCTCCCTTCGGCATTGTAACGCATTGTCCTACATGCCACACAGGCATGTAGAACAGTTCGGGTCTACGTTCGTGTCTCTTTGTGTTCCAAATGATTCCTTTGACTCTATCACCAGAGGAGGCACGGTGTGTCGGACCAGAGAGGCATGATTGCTTTTTACGCTGATTTGAGTGTTGTTTTTAAAAGCATGGACGTCAAGCCTAGGCAGCCAAGGTTCATTGTACCAACTAGAGTCATGTATTGTCAACACATGAAGGCGTTTATTTTTTCAGTGTTTCGGGTCAGAGGCACGAGCATGAAGCGCTCAAAGGCATGGTCGGTGGTATTACATATAGTCACGCTAGCCTGTGACTATCAGACGGAGATGCACAGGTGTTTAGCCCACGGAGATGAACCTTTGTCTTACGCATAGCCACGGTCATTTACTCTGGGAGGCACGGAGTAATTTTGTGAGGGACACTATTTTTAAAATCTTATATCCTTTTATTTTAAAAGCACGGGCGTGAACTCCCTATGCACAAGTTTCCGTATTGAGTTGCGTCACACTTATTTTTTGATGTGTTACATATATTATGCGATATAAAAGACGTAGACGTTCGCGGCTATCTATATTTCATTGTTTCACAATGAAGCACGGACACACTTTTAAACAAAGCACAAGCACGTCTCGATTTGCAGAAACAACACTGTCGGGGTTCTACAGGACGCTATGTTCTAGGCTGTGCAGCATGTTTCCACCCAAACATTCACCACACGGTCACGAAGATACACATAGGAAGTGCCGTGCAGTGATAACAGACGCACCTTACAGGTACAAGAGGCACGAGGAGGCATATTGATTAACATCATCAGAAATGAATAACAGTAAATAGAAGTCCTGATCATGACAGATCGGCTGGGTAACTAAAAACTCAAAAGTAGTAACAAGTCAATGCTAGGTGGTTGCATGAAACATCAAATAGAGCCACGGCTTTGATGGTACGAGCCACTGTTGTACTTGCAGACCAGGCATGGGCGTGCCCCTCCGAGATTTAATTATTTACCGCACACATTCACAAAGCGTGCCTGTCTTTGTGGATCTGTTTGACGCTGCAAGCACGGTCCTATAGTCATCTTACCTCTGCGAGCAGCAAAATTTTCCACGGGCACATTGACAAATCAAGACACTACAAGATTCAAGGCCATGCCTCTGCTTTGCAGATGATTCTGCTGAAACGCTCACGGACAAAACCAATGAAGTGTGGCAGAGGCACGGCTTGTCACATACCAAACACACGGTCCTCCCTTCGGCATTGTAACACACTATCCTACATGCCACACAGGCATGTAGAACAGTTCGGGTCTACGTTCGTGTCTCTTTGTGTTCCAAATGATTCCTTTGACTCTATCACCAGAGGAGGCACGGTGTGTCGGACCAGAGAGGCATGATTGCATTTTACACCGATTCAAGCGCTGTTTTTAAAAGCATGGACGTCAAGTCTATGCAGCCAAGGTTCATTATACCAACTAGAGTCATGTCTTGTGCACACATGAAGGTGTTTATTTGTTTCAGTGTTTCGGGTCAGAGGCACGGGCATGAAGCGCTCAAAGGCATGGTCGGTGGTATTACATATAGTCACGCTAGCCTGTGACTATCAGATGGAGATGCATAGGCGTTTAGCCCATGGAGATGAACCTTTGTCTTACACATAGCCACGGTTGTTTACTCTGGGAGGCACGGAGTAATTTTGTGAGGGACACTATTTTTAAAATCTTATTTCCTTGTATTTTAAAAGCACCGAAGTGAACTCCCTACGCACAAGTTTCCGTATTGAGTTGCGTCACACTTCTTTTTTGATGTGTTACGTATATTATGCGATATAAAAGACGTAGACGTTCGTGGCTACCTGTATTTCATTGTTTCACAATGAAGCATGGATACACTTTTAAACAAAGCACAAGCACGTCTCGATTTGCAGAAACAACACTGTCGGGGTTCTACAGGACGCTATGTTCTAGGTTGTGCAGTATGTTTCCACCCAAACGTTCACCACACGGTCACGAACATACACAGAGGAAGTGTCGTGCAGTGATAACAGAAGCACCCTTACATGTACAAGAGGCACGAGGAGCCATATTGATTAACATCATCAGAAATGAATAACATTATACAAGCGCACACATATAGAGAGATGCAGAAAAAGTGGACTACAAGAGATAAACTAAGCTGGTAATAGTGAACACACATAGTAAATAGAAGTCCTGATCATGACAGATCGACTGGGTCACTAAAAACTCAAAAGTAGTAACAAGTCAATGCTAGGTGGCTGCATGAAACATCAAATAGAGCCATGGCTTTGATGGTACAAGCCACTGTTGTACTTGTAGACCAGGCACGGGCGTGCCCCTCCGAGATTTAATTATTTACCATACACATTCACAAAGCGTGTCCGTCTTTGTGGTTCTGTTCGACGCCGCAAGCACGGTCCTACAGTCATCTTCCCTCCGCGAGCAGCAAAATTTTCCACGGGCACGTTGACAAATCAAGATACTACAAGATTCAAGGTCGTGCCTCTGCTTTGCAGATGATTCTGCTGAAACGCTCACGTACAAAACCAATGAAGCGTGGCAGAGGCATGGCTTGTCACATACGAGAAACATGGTCCTCCCTTCGGCATTGTAACGCACTGTCCTACATGCCACACATGCATGTAGAATAGTTCGGGTCTACTTTCGTGTCTCTTTGTGTTCCAAATGATTCCTTTGACTCTATCACCAAAGGAGGCACGGTGTGTCGGACCAGAGAGACATGATTGCATTTTATGTGGGGTCACAATTGTCATAGGCACGGGCATGAAGCGCTCAAAGGCATGGTCGGTTGTATTACATAGAGTCATGCTAACCTTTGTCTTACGCATAGCCACAGGCGTTTACTCTGTGAAGCACGGAATGGCCTATAGGAGAGACGTTGTTTTTTTTAAAAAAAATCCTTGTATTTAAAAGCACGAACATACAGTCCATAGTATGTTATTCAGGTGTGGACGTACAGTCCATAGTATGTTATTCCTTTGACTATATCACCACAGGAGGCACGGTATGTCGGACCAGAGAGGCATGATTGTGTTTTATGCGAGGTCACAATTGTCACTGGCACGGGCATGAAGCGCTCAAAGGCATGGTCGGTGGTATTACATAGAGCCACGCTAACCTTTGTCTTACGCACAACCACGGGCGTTTACTCTGTGAGGCACGGAAGGTCCTATATGAGAGATGTTCTTTTTTAAAAGCTTATTTCCTTGTATTTAAAAGCCTGTCTTTGTAGATCTGTTTGACGCCTGAAGCACGGTTCTACAGTCATCTTGCCTCTGCAAGCGGCAAAATTTTCCAGGGGCACATTGACAATTAAATCACTAGAAGATTCAATGACGTGCCTCTGCTTTGCAAATGATTCTGCTTAAACACGGACAAAACCAAGTAAGTGAAGTCATGACAGAAGCACTGTTCTACATGCCATACAGGCACGACCGTGATTCCCCAGTCATACATGTCTGGTCCATCACAAAGTAAGTGTCATGCAGCTATAACAGACGCACAGTCTTACAGGCACAAGAGGCACGAACACCCCTGTTTTATAAAATATTTCAGCTAACAAGTTATTTGGATAAGCACGACCGTCACATCACACATGACTGCGTGTTCCAGGTGATTTTATTCGCTCGTTCTATTCACAAAAGGAAATCCAAACTTACAGACGGTGCACAAAAACATTAAAACTTGTTAGTTTTTTTAGCTTTTGAGTTGCTTCCTGACTGAAGAGCACAAAAACAAGTTCCTGACAACCTAACAGGCAGTGCATAAAGTACAAGCTGGAAATCCAAACTGAAAAGCACACAACAACACCTATCTGTGACAGCCGGATAACCGTTTTCAACATTCACAAGTCAATGGATCCGGCAAATCCATGATTGGCCACTAGTTTGTCTAGATGTGTACTTTTAAATCCAAGTTCATATGCCTACAATACCCTGACAATATAAGACGAGCACGTCTAGAAGCCTTGTTGCCCCATTGAAGCACCTCTTCTTGACGTTTATAAAATCCTTCAGTGATGTTGTCTGGGGGGGAGAAACTTAAGCCTCATAGTCTCCAACTCCTTTGCATTCTAAATAAAGAACGTTGCAAATTCAATGTTTTTGTTGCAGTGTACATATTTTTCCAGCGTTACTGTCTTCAAACGAATGTCATGCTGTTTGAGAAACACCCGGTGCTTGTGGCTCCACTTGTTTGTTACACCTTCCTCACGGCAGACTCCTCCCTGTAAATGCATAAAGAGTGAGAATACTTGAGGACTACAAGGGGAAAGAGAGGCCTCCAATATAGTACACTATGCATTGTTTGTGCTTTCAATGCGTCTGAAAATTATTTTACCTCGATAAACAAGTTCTCTAGGCTAGGAAAGCATCTCATAAAGGCAACAACCTTGTTCAGATTTAATGACATGTGGATAAGCAGGGTCTTCACAGATTGAACCGCCGTTGATAGGCTGACTACAGACAAAGCCTGCACCAAGCACATATCATAAAACTAGATGGATAAAAGTTTACATGGCATGAAACTCGGGCAGTGGAACGAATGCAACTAAAGAGTACATAGTGCAAAAGGTGAGTACCTCGATAACTGTAGAGCCAGAAACAATCTTGGATTCAGGAAATCCTTCGTAAAAATTGCCCAGACACTCGAGTTTAGGTGTAGAGAAGACAGTTATCTGCAACTGCCGGCTCTGAATATCATGAATCAGTGTTTTAAGTGAGGGCGCATCCTCAACAACGAGTTCACCATTCTCACAAAGGATACAGATGAGTTCAACTTTGGCTGAGTTTATTCTGATGAAGTGGTCCAGGTTATTGCAAACAAGCAGGAGCCACTCGAGGGCAGGACAACCATGGTTGATTATGCTTTGCAGTGAGACTCTGATATATCAACCTCCAAAAATGAAAGCCTCTTAAGCAGTGGAAGTTTGAACGATTGTGCATACTAATCAGGTATCTGGCAAAGAGCAAATGTGATGGTGTGCAGCGAGGAAAACAGCAACGTGGAAGTCGGTGGCGAGGCCGTGGACGAACAGAATCCGTGCGGTAGTGTGATGGTTTTTCCCATGAACCGTGGGAACATGTAGTAGAACTCGAGAACCTGTAGATTCTTCAGTCTTGGGGATCAAAGCCAGGCGTCGACTGTAGAGGGTCTGCAGTGGAGGTAGCACGCGGGAATGCAGAGGCGATGGACTGTGCCCCCATGGCCGGAGAGGATGGCTTCCGGAAGGCACGAACCACCAACATCAGGCTAAAAATTGCACCGAGTTCCAAAATATCTAATGCGAATGACATCCTTGCTGGGGAGCATCGACGCTACGTCGATATGAACTGTTTCTGGAGGCTTAAAAAGACGACCGACAGGGATCTCACTACAGTCAAGATTCAGAGGAGCGGTGCGCCACAGAGGGCACCACCGACGTGCGGGGATTTGAGTGCGAGTGCCCTCCTTAGTGGACAGACGGGAAATGATCTCACCGAGGACACCGTCCGGGAGGTCGCTGATGCGGTCCAGGCAAGACTCCTGCTTCTCTGAACCACTGAGTGGGCCCGTGCCGCTTCTGGCCGCTACCGCCATGCCGCAAGAGGACGAAGTCGCCGGTGGCCCGAACATCCCCTTCTTGTTGCTCGGGGCACCTGGCCGGATCTCCATCCCCGTCTCCATTGCTGGATTCGCGCTGCCTGCGAGCACCGCTATATGTGGCGTGGATCTGGAAAAACTACTAGGTCTTCACTACACACAGATCCCGCGTGTGAGGAAAGGAGGGGAAGGGACGTCGACCAATTGGACGCAACTATAAATTATATATTTCCTTCACTGTTGCCGTGGAAAACAAAGAACGATCATTTTCCTTCACTATTGCGGAAGAAAACATACACAGGCACGGGTGGACAGCCCAACAAAGCATGGTGTGGTATTATATAGAGTCATGTTCGCTTGGGTTTGTGTTACGAATGATTCCGTCGACTCGTTCAGACGGAGAGGCACGGATGTTTCGGCTCATGGGCACGAGCATGCAACGCTCAAGGGCACGGCATGGTCCGTGGTATTACATAGAATCATGCTCGCCTATGACTCAGTCAGACGGAGATGCATGGGCGTTTAGCCCATAGAACTGAACCTTTGTGTTATGCACATCCACACGCGCTTACTCTGTCAGGCACGGAATGCCCTACGTGGCTAAGTCAGAGACGCTGACTCCTTGTATTTAAAAGCACGGACGTGAATTACATAAGGACATGGCTCCGTATTGAGTCGCGTAACGCTTCTTTCTTGATTCTACGTATATTATTCAATAAAGGCGTGGAAGTTCGTGCATGTCTGTGTTTCAGGGTCGCAAGCACGGGCATAAAGCGCTTAATGGCATGGCGAGCTATTATATACAGTCACGCACAAAGATTTTCTGTTTGTATTCCGAATGGCTCGGTGGACTCAGTTAGAAGAAGAGGCACGCACGTGACGACCACGGAGGCATGGGCATGTATGTGCATTTATTACGGAAACCTAACAGAATCGGGTGTCAACACTTTCTGCTACTCTGTGAGACACGTAACAGCCAATTAGAGAGACAGAAAGGGGCACACGTTTATTGCCGTATTTCCACATGACTGGCGACTATGACATAAAGTAGCATAAACATAAAAAGACAGAAAGGTAGATTGATTTCATCAGTTGCAAGCTCCTTCGTGGCTGCTCACAGCACAAAGACAAACAAAACCTACAAACAGTGCAAACAAAACAACAGTTGTTCGATAAGGTTTACACAAAACGCGAACTCCAAAACTTCAAGACAATAAGATACCCCCAAGAACACGAGCAACCATCTCAAGACCTATTCTTCAGCATGAACATCTGAATGGATCCGTCAAATCGAGATATCCAACACTCCTATTTTGTAAATACTGACGCACGTGGGTGCAACTTGGTAATAATCGAAGACGACTGTGTTTAGAAGCCTTATTGTGCCACTTCAGAACCCTTTGTTGCTCCTTGTGAAATACTTCTGTGAACTCCGCAGGAGGGTACACAAACTTAATGTCAATGCTATGCAGATCCTTTGCACACAGAACAAAGAACACCACAAATTCCTCATTACCCCGGCAAGGAATATAATCTTCCAGCGTTATTGTCTTCAGACAAATGTCGTGATGTTTGAGAAACTGCCGGTGCCTACGGCACCATACATTTTTTTCAGAACGACACGTCAACCGTCCCTAAAAAATACACGAAAGGTTGAAAATACTTAGCGTCCATAGAAAAAGATATGTATGTATGTATCCACTTCAGTCAAATTTAACATAAACATTTTGAAATGGAAGGAGAACTACAGTATGCACATTTCTCAAGATCATTACCTCGATAGACAAGTTCTCCAGTTTTGGAAAGCACTGCAGCAATTCAACAATAATATCCACCTTACAATCGATGTAGATGAACAATGTCTTGACAGATTGCCGCACTGTTGTAAGACTGACTGCCCCAAAACCCTTCATAGAAATTAACAGAAGATGCGCCACAAAACTAATAGATTAAAGGTTGGACGAAATAAAATTTGTTTCCTCTCAAACAAGATGAAGCTGGAAGTATTGTCAAAACTCAATACCGCAAGACATGTGAGACGACGTGGATACGGATCAGGTGCAGAGACACCGGTTACCTCCAAATCATCACCATGTATGAAGCAAAGAACATAGTTCAACAAATTAATGGAACTAACATCGAAACAAGTCATTACC
Organism: Triticum aestivum; assembly: GCF_018294505.1. Lineage (NCBI taxonomy): Eukaryota > Viridiplantae > Streptophyta > Magnoliopsida > Poales > Poaceae > Triticum > Triticum aestivum. The sequence continues at coordinate 679,810,669 of NC_057798.1, read as the reverse complement.
CTGTTCCAGAATCAGGCAAAGTCGGTACCTCAACACATGTGGGTGGAGACACGAACGCGAGTTTAACCAGCGTCTCCAGTTTAGGTGCAGAGACAACAGTAATCGAACAGTGGTCATCCTCTTTATCGCGGATCAACCGTTGAAGCGAAGACGCATCCTCAATAATGAGTTTTCCGTAGTTACAAAAAATGCCAATGCTTACAAGGTTATATGTGTTTATTGTGATGTGACAAACTCCCACACTGAAAATAAGCAGCAGAGACTCAAGTGCAGGGCAACTAGAGTGGACTATGCTTTGAAGCGAGACCTCTGATATAAGAACTTCCATAAGCGATAGTCTTTTCACCAGCGGTAGCTTAAGCGTCACTGCATAATTGTCTCGTATATTGCAAATAACAAAGCCGAGTGTGTTCAAAGAGGAGGAAAACCGAAATACGGACTCCGGCGCTGAGGGCACGATGAATACACCCAGTGGTGTGACCTCTCGCGTCGCGAATCCTGGGAACATATAGTAGAACTCAAGAATGTGGAGATTGTTGAGCTTTGAGGATCGGGGCCAGGCAGCAACGATGACAGGTCTGCACCGCAGGTAGCAGGCCGGGATAGAGAGCCGGCTTACTGAGCCAGCATGACTGGACAGGCAGACATCTTCAAGATGATGACAATATGAAAGGGGGTCTGCAGTGGAGGTAGTACCGCTCTGTGCGGGCTGTGAGCATAACGGTTGGATTCGGGAGCTCCTATAAAAGGGGGTCTTCTTCCCCATTCAACCTTATCCTTTGAGCTCGTGTTCTTCCCCCGTTGTTGACCTTCTTCGAGCTTGCTAACTCTCAATCCCTCCATGGATTCTTGCTAGTTTTTGAGGGAAAAGAGAGAGGAGATCTAGATCCACATTTCCACCAATCACTTTCTCCTCTATGTGAGGGGAACCCCTTGGATCTAGTTCTTGGAGTTCTTGGTGTTCTCCTTCTTGTTCTTCCTCTCATTTTCCTTCCTAGCATTATTTGCTTCGGTGGGATTTGAGAGAGAAGGACTTGGGCACTCCGTGTGCCCTTGCCATTGCATTTGGTGCATCGGTTTGAGTTCTCCACGGTGATACGTGGAAGTTACAAGTTGAGAAGCTTATTACTCTTGGGTGTTTGGTGCCCTTGAGCTTGTTCCTCTTGGGTGCTTGGGCGCCCTAAACGGTTGGTGGTGTTCGGAGCTCAATCATTGTGGTGTAAAGCTCCGTGCAAGCGTCGGGGTCTCCAATTAGGTTGTGGAGATCACCCCGAGCAATTTGACGGGTACCGGTGACCGCCCCCAAGGGTTGCCAAAGTGTACGGGTTCGGTGATCGCCCCCAAGGGTCGCCATTTGTACGGGTTCGGTGACCGCCCTCAAGGGTCCCTTAGTGGAATCACGGCATCTTGCATTGTGCGAGGGCGTGAGGAGATTACGATGGCCCTAGTGGCTTCTTGGGGAGCATTGTGCCTCCACACCACTCCAAACGGAGATTAGCATCCGCAAGGGTGTGAACTTCGGGATACATCATCGTCTCCGCGTGCCTCGGTTATCTCTTACCCGAGCCCCTTTACTTCTGCACTTTACTTTGTGATAGCCATATTGTTCTTTGTCATATATCTTGCTATCACATAGTTGCTTATCTTGCTTAGCATAAGTTGTTGGTGCACATAGGTGAGCCTAGTTGTTGTAGGTTTTGTGCTTGACAAATTAACCGCTAGGTTTATTCCGCATTTGTTCAAGCCTAAGCCGTAATTATTTTAAAGCGCCTATTCACCCCCCCCCCCTCTAGGCGACATCCACGATCTTTCATCTACTAATTGGTGTTCTTAGTGGTGGCACCTTAAGAAAAAACGTCCCAGAAATAAAAGACCAAACCCTAATGTTCATCTGCCTTGCTATTACCTGCCTCCCATAATCCTTGCCGATGTCATTCAAAGACCGACTGTCCATGTTGTCTTGAGCAGATGACGCACTCCTGAACATCTGCCCGAAAAAGTTATAAACCTGCAGTATCAGTGTTGAAATTTTTTTAAGTCGATCTCAATCTTTCTTACTAACGTACTACACTTACCACACAACAGAGATATATTTATACTTCTATATAATTGACATATATAAATATATACATATATTAATTTTTAGTTAAACTACAACCTCAGCCAAAGTGAGATCCTCTGATGCTAGTTTGCTTGTGCAACACTTAACACAAAGATAACCATTCAAACGTAACAAAAGTAACAAGCTCGTATTACAAGGACGGGAGTACACAAAACAAAAAAACAAACTCAAATCAGAGCTACAATGTAAAACTAAACAGTTTTATTCTATGAATCCCGACCACAAGAAATTCATCCACGAATTAAATCTCGTGTATTAGGAATTGCCACGCAAAGGTGCATTGATAAATTTTCTACTAACCTTTGATTGCCAAATCATATGCACTGATTGTTCGGAACTCACGCCTTCCTAAACTGTGGGGGGGTCTGCTTCCCTGCAGTTTGTCAGCGATCTCCTTCAATGATTTTGAATCTAGGAGAGAGAGAAAAGAGAAAGAGAGACGGAGAGAGAGAGAGAGAGAAGGAAAGAGAGAGGCTACTTCGATTTTTTGCGTGCAGGAGAAGAATAACCTGGTAGGTGGGGTGAGTTTTGGGATGCATGAGAGATGCACATGTTTTTTCGGCATGACGAGATGTGGTAGGTCGACTTCACTCGACCGTCGATGAGATTGACAAGTGGGCTCTCAGTTACTAATTCCTCTAAGTCTCTTACTAACTTGTGGGGTCGGCCTTATATGAGTCCTACGACGAGTACCTCCATCTGGGGTGAGAAAATGTGGTAGGTGGAATTCGAAGTCATACTGACATGTGGGCTCTCAAATAGTTCCTCCAAGTATTTCACTAACTTGTGGGGTCGTCCACAAGATGAGTTCTAGATCTCTCTCCATCTAGCATCGGTGGCGACAGCCGAGGCATATTCTAGCTCTCCAAAGGAAAGCCAATCCTGATCCCTCCGCAGAGTTCGCTCGTCACTGAAAATTTATCGGTCTCCTTCATCTCACTCGCCGTGGATCTCCTGTTCAGGTAATCCATTGCATCATAACCATGATTATGCCACCGATTCAACGCTTGAACAAAAAAAATTACCGGTACTAGCAATTTCGCAGGCTGCGTACACACCGCATCTGCGCAACACAGCATGTCGGGCGTGATTTGAATATCAGTTCCAGATCCAATTATCTTCAACAAGTCCATGCTCAAACTGTTGCGCCGTCTTAACAGTAAAAGGGTTATGGATTTAAAATTAGGACTCAGTTGACCTCACTTTAATCATACCAACTGGATGCTTGCGCCATGGTTTTGCTAAGTTGAGTTGTATCTCAAGCCATGCAAAACTTAAGCACTCTCGTGACCACATATTATATTAGTTGCAGAGCTCAATGAAACTGCAGTCAAAATTCACTATCTTGGTCCCTAACATGAGGTCACAGGTCAAATGACTGTATAGATCTGCAATCTATAGCAGAAATCCAAAAGACTTACGTCCCTTTTTGCAAAGCAGTTACTAACTCACAGTTAGAAACCGTCTTACATGGACCAAGTTGTTGATGATGGTCTCACATGGACTGCTAACAACTATCTTACATAGCTGACCTGGTAACGATGATGTCTCGTGACCTCTTATGTAGAGTTCGATGAGATGGACTCAACCCCACAGCTGTCGGAGACTCAGTCCTAGTCTGTCGATGGCACACAGATTGTAACCCAAGATTTCATGGTTCATGACCAGCTAGAAACAAAGAGACTAAGGATCGAGTTAAAACATGCAGCGCACAAAAAGCTTGTTGAGGAGTACAAGGCAAAGAAGCAGCTTGCTGCCTCGAAGTAGGTGTTTTTTATCATGCATCTTGTGTGTGTCGTTGAAATTTCTTTGGAAATCAATGCCTCTCATTCTAGCTGCATTTTTAATCACCGCTTAAACATTTGTCTTTGTTTTGCTGACTCAACGTTTGTATGTAAGCTTCTGTCAGAAAAGCATGTGGTTCAACAATACATTTGCTAAAGGTCATTTCTTATCTTTGTCCACAAAGCTGTTACAATGGGTGAATATGAAGAAGAGTTCAGCACAAAACTTAGCTTCCAGAAATTCATAACTGTCTGTGAAAAGCTAACAGAACCACAAAAGCAGCTTGTCAGAGATATTGGATTTGGATACCTTCTAGATCTGTGTTGTCGCGAGCTTCCAAGGTGTTTCGTTCGTTGGCTTGTCCGCTATTTTGATTGCCCTTCCAGGTATTTCATACTGCCTAGTGGATACATATTCCTCATCAACTCGTACACAGTGCACCGGATCTTAGGAATTCCACTTGGCGGGCAGATTATCCCTAGAAAATGCTCAAAAGCTTTCAGATGTCAGGTTAAGTCTGAAACTCGGTGTGTTGGGCATGCTCCAAACATCAGAGAGTTAACTGATCTCATAACCCTAGAGCTGACAGGAGAAGTGTTTCAATGAGTTTTCGTGATGTTTGCAACAACGGCATTTCTATGCCCAATGACATATGACTGCGTTAGCCCCGACTATTTAGCCGCGCTAGAAGGACCAGCAAGTAACATATCATCATATGATTGGTCCAATGCTATCACAGAGAAACTGGTGGCATCACTCCAGACCTTCAAGGACAAAGGATTCACAGGTGCCCTGTGTGGCTGCCTCCTGATTCCAGTGGTTCGTTCACTAACTTGTACATTTCTTTATACCCACAAGCAGCTACTAGAACATGATTCATCTTTACGTCTTCCCCACTTGCAGATAACGTATTTTGAGTACCTGGATATGAAGATTATGGACCTGGAACCTGACACTCCTGCAAGACTTGTCATGTGGGACACAGAGGCCATAAAGAATTATGCTAACACAGACAACCTGTCAACAGAGGATGGAATTTTTGGGAAACATACGGTGAGTCAACTTTTCATCAATTTCCTTTGGCGAACTTTTCGACTCAACATAAGGACTTAGCTGGAATGTATTAACTTGACTTAACTGTAATTGTTTCCTTTTCCGCATGGTAGCTGAAATACATTAGGTGCACGCCTTTCCAACCACCGTGTGGCTTTCAGGCGCCATTTTTCCAAATGAGTCCCAGACTAGAATCCTACATAGAAGAATTTGTGCCTTAAGAAAAACTTTGTTCCGTAAGTGATTTCCAGCTACTGCACCTGATTTTATGTTTAAAATGATGCTCCCTAAGTTTATACAAAAAAGATACATGTCCTATTGTGTTCATCCAGACAGTTTACTATAGTACGTCAGTTGTGCTTTTGTGTTAAAACTAGAAGTGCTTCATATAGGACGAGTGCTCATCCAGACAGTTTCCTATAGTACGTTAGCTGTGCTTTTCTGTTAAAACCAGAAGTGCTTCCTACAGGACGTTAGCCGTGCTTTTGTATTTAATATAGAAGTGCTTCCTATACTACCTTAGCCGTGCTTTTGTGTTAAATATAAAAGTGCTTCCTATACTACCTTAGATGTGCTTTTTGTGTTAAATACAAAAGTGCTTCCTATAGTACCTTAGCTATACTTTTGTGCTAAAACTAGAAGTGCTTCCTATAGTACATTAGCTGTGCTTTTGTGTAAAATATAAAAGTGCTTCCTATATAGTACGTTAGTTGTGCTTTTCTGTTAAACATAGGAGTGCTTCCTACAGGACGTTAGCCGTGCTTTTGTGTTAAATATAAAAGTGCTTCATATACTACCTTAGTTGTGCTTTTGTGTCAAATACAAAAGTGCTTCCTATAGTACCTTAGTTGTGCTTTTGTGATAAAACTAGAAATGCTTCCTATAGTACGTTAGTTGTGCTTTTGTGTTAAATATAAAAGTGCTTCCTATATAGTACGTTAGCTGTGCTTTTGTGTTAAACATAGCAGTGCTTCCTATAGGACGTTAGCCGTGCCTTTGTGTTTAATATAGAAGTGCTACCTATACTACCTTAGTTGTGCTTTTGTGTTAAATACAAAAGTGCTTCCTATAGTACCTTAGTTGTGCTTTTGTGCTAAAACTAGAAGTGCTTCCTATAGTACGTCAGCTGTGCTTTTGTGTTAAATATAAAAATGCTTCCTATATAGTACGTTAGTTGTGCCTTTGTATTAAATATAGAAGTGCTTCCAAAAGTACGTTAGCTATCCTTTTCTGTTAAATATAAAAGTGTTTCCTATATAGTACGTTAGCTGTGATTTTGTGTTCAATATAGCACTGCTTCCCTGCGGCGGTAGGTCAACCATGCTTCGTACAATACATCGGGTGTGCTCTTTCAAGGAATGTGTGGACCATGATTCATGGACCTTGTTACCTGCGCTTCCCTGTAGCATATCATGTGTGATTCTGCAATTCTTGACAAAACAAATAATAGCTCACAAGATATTTTTCATTTTCGGTATTAATAACTAATTTTCATTTCCGGTGTTAAAAATTTCTGATGTTTTTTTTTCAATTACAGGACAAGGTGAAAATTGCAAAAGTTATCAATGAAATCACAGAGCTTTTCTCGCGGTTTCAACCAGTTCTCAAGCAGAAATTGGAGAAGCTCCTTTCACTTGGTAGGGATCTTAGCGTAAAAGGAACAAAGACCAGAGACCGGGGCGTTTATTGTAACTTGCAACAGGACAACTCGAAGGAAAAAAGAAACTTTTTCATCAGCCCCTTCAACATACTCTACGCTTCCAAGTTCTAGCACGACAAGCAGTCAAAGTTTTTCCAGAGGTGGCTCGACCAGTGTCCTTCACGCCACGTCATATTCCCTGGAAAATTTAAAGGGTTGCTGCGATACCCCTGACCCAGACTCCCAGAATCCATACAACAAAGATCAGTCCCAAATTCGTCTATCTTCATAGCTAAAATCATCAACTCAGATTAAGTTGCTACTGGAGGTGAATGGGATCGACCACAACAAAGACGACATTGATGAACAAGCCAAGATTCATCTGGACAAAGTGCATAACCATCTGCAGAACTGCCTTGATGGCTTGCCGGTTCATGAGCCATTTGTGCCAACGTCTGAGATGCTGGAGAGCGGGGCAATTATAATGACATGTGAAAATTCGTCTGAGTGTTCTGTACGGATTGAAACCCAAAATTCTGCTGGAGAATCTACAGACCACAACTCTCTGACAAGCCTACTGGAAAAACTCTCGAAGGAAAGAACAAAACCTACTGCAACAGAAACATCAACCTCGCACTCTGCGGTTGACAAACAGTTACTGGCTGGTCCAATCTCAATGGATACACTTGGAGCACCTGTTCATCACATTGGCAAAATGTCACCAACTACTACACGGTCCAGCGATTCTGATAGCACTCACAAAAATTCTTCAACCAACACAAAGAGCCTCACTGTATCCCAACCTGCACAAAAGTTAAACATTGTCATTGAACAACGTTCTTCTTCACTGCCAGAACCTAAGGTCCATCTTGTTTCAATTTTGAGAGATGAGAAGACAATTGCTGAAACTGAACGCACCAGAGCTACTTCCTCCCTTGCTCCTAGAGTAGCTGTCACCACTGATTCTGACAGCAGTTCTGCCATAGTACTCCAATCATTACTACCACATCTATCGATGCGAAAGACAATAACATTGCAGAAGAACATGAACAATGTACCAAACAACCACGTATTGATCTCACAGACAGCGTCCCTCTTACCACAACTGCACATCTGTCAGAACTGGAAACACAAATGGCAGCTCACAAGAGGTCCTTACAACACTCAGAAGATCCAGGAAACAATAATACGTCACCTCCTAAGAAAAAAGTTAGAATACTGGAGCCTCCAATAATTCAACAGAAACTGCAACCAATCAGTCTCTACAGGCTGACAACCACAGAGGCCTCCTTGATGCTGGATTCATTGATGATGATGAAATATGGTCTAACCCATCTAACTATGAACAACATGACAGAGTCGTTGAAGAAAAGAAGAAGCAACCCTTTCATAACCAAGTAGCATCCCAACAATGTCAACATGATACTATCTCACACTTGACCAAGAATTCAACCTCATCATCCAGATTTTGCCTTTCTAACTATGAAGAGCCACATATGACCAGCAGATCAGGCTCAATGCCAGGCGATAGCCACCTCTCACAGGCTTTTGATACGTCCTACTCCATAGGTTTAACTCAAACTGTCTTGTCCAACAGTTTGCCAGCAACTGCTTTGTCCCAACACTACCAACCACTTCCTACTCTCAAAAACAACTACTATCAACGTCCTGGTGCTCAGAATAACGGCAGCTTAAACAGCAGCCAGCACTCACCTTATGCAATGAACAACCAAAGTCACAAACAGTACCACCAACAAACCCCTGTCCACAATGCCCACTACCCCCAACACAATGATTCTCAGAATAACAGCACTGCACGGTGCCAGCAACACCAACCTCAAGAGCAGAACCATCAGCAACCACGGACAAGCGAGTCTTGTGGGCAAAGTTACAGTGCCTTGCAACAACAGTTCAACAGCATGCAGTATTCTGGCAATCCTCTGCAATATTTTCCAACAGATATTCCTTTGAGCTCAATCGGTGATCCAACTGTCAGAACATTACAAATGCGCATGCAGCACCAACCACAAGGCCTAATAGTCCAAAGAAACAACAATTCTAATGAGGGTCATCTGCAACTTAGTAATGCTCAAATGAACTCCGGTGGTCATGTCTTCCAGCCTCATCAACATCATCCTCAGCTAGAACAAACTCGATTCACTCACCAAGGAAATGGCAATCAAGATCACTGCCAACTTTTGGAAATAAGAGATTCTACAACGCATGAGAAAGAAGTGTATGAAACAATCATCGACAGTACACCAGGCATCAGTCAAAATGATAGGTAATGAATTAGTTCTTCCTCTTACAGTAATGTTTTGATCCTTTCTTTTACTACTGCAATGCATCCTGCCTGAAGCTTTCAAATTAAAGAGTTTCAACTCGATTATTCTACTATTGCAATTGAATACTCATCATCTCTAATGTTAAATAATAAAATCATACGATTTAAAATGCATTTAACTTTTTTGGCAGCAAGAGGATATTCTACGTCGACCGATGTTGGGCCGATCATCGAACTTTAGGTTTGTCAATGAAGGTATACAGATGTATCAACTCATTCGCGGTCGATGCTTACTCAGAGTTGCTGATGAAAGAACAATTCTGTGCAACGCCAACATCTGTGCATAAGAACATAATGTACATTGACGCCTCTGTAAGTTCTTGCTTCTCATAAATAATAATAACAAACCACATTTACTACTACTAGCACGCTGAGTGACGCAGCTTCAATTTACTGCAGGATAAATTTCAAGTTCTAGGAGCAAGCACTGAACTACTCAAGGAACAAATTGCAGAAAAAACTATAGGGTTCAGGCTGCCAAACAAATGCAACATCGTGTGTTCACCCTACTCACTCTATTTGTCCAGTATTCGTCTTCAATTCTACCAGATTTTCTTGTTACAATGATATAACTTCCCGTTAATTGTTTTAGGTCTTAATACCTGTGAGAAAGAAACCACATTTTATCTACCTCATAATCGTGAATCTTGCAATGCGTCGCTTCGAAATTCTGTGTCCTTATATCAATTGCGACGGTATAAAGGAACACTCGGACATTGTCATCGAAAACTTCAAGAGGGCTTACCATTCTGCTTACAACAACTATCCTCACACAATGTCCTCCTTTCATGTCAAACCTGTGCAAAGTGTATGTAACTAGACAGAGAGTGAGTTTCTTTTAACTGTAGCTCTACATCATTTACACCATGCATTTTTTTGTTCCACTACATATCCCATATCTACTATCCACCTTCTAACCAATAACATAATGCTCTCAAATTTCAGGGATGACAGTCCTATTTACACCATGCATTTGATGCCCCTCATTAATATCAATAATAATTGATTTTTTATCAATAATGTAAGTTCACTCTCATTGACAACACATCAACATACGTTCATCCAAGCCAGCTAAACATTAAGTTTTACAATAAATTTTATTAGTTTGTGCGCTTATTTGTTTTGCAGATCCATGTGAAACCGATGAGAGAACAACTAACTTACAAAATGATAACATCGAACTACAACACGGGCCATGTATTTGAGGCACTGAGTATCGTACTCAACAAACACAACATCCAACGCGAAAGAAGAAGAGTTGGAAGAAGATGACTACTGCTTAAATGTGCCTTAATTTAGATGGAGACATCCGAACATTGTTTCAGCCATATCGACTCATGTAATCACAACAATGTTTCAGCTATTTTTGTGTTGGTCCAAGATATCTACTATGGATCCCATTAACCACAGCTGTGAATTCAAATGATCAAGTCTTAAATTCCTGACATCGTATTTTTTCGAAAATAAGAATTGTATTTTTTTTTTTTGAAAAGTTGTAAAGATCATATTCAAGACATCAATTCCTTGCACTAGAACACCACTCACTTCGACTTGACATAAAAAAGAAACATTTGGAACATAGAGGAAAAACACTATCGATTCGTAAGAATCTAACGAAGGAGCTAAATGACTCACCTCCAGTAATGCTGGTCACAAAGGCGCTGTCGTGCCTCTTATCCATGTAGAACGTGCCACTCTTAAGGCGGACAACTATCCTGACACACACAAGTGCGCCACCAGTTAACATAGGACCGTCCCCTCGATAGCTTAACACCGGTCCCTCTACCAAGCCAACGAGTCATAGAAGCACGGCCGTGACTTCAACCGAAAAAGGTCCGTGACCTCACAAGTTTCACCGACGAGTCTCTCTCAGCAAGTAAGGGAAAGCAAACGTTTCAAAAGAAAGACACGACCATGCCTTTGAATAACAGCGTATACGTGCCTCTGCGAACAAACGTGCTAGAGAAAGCATTTGCGAACGACACACACAACTCTGACTCAACATAACATAGGACATGCCTCCACTAACCAGACAGACGTGAATTCACTAGCCAGGTTAACTAGAAATATTACAGAACATACAACCATGTCAGTGACTCATACTAACATAACGCGGTGCCTCTCCGAATTTAGTACCCAAAGGAAGGATAACGCCTCTGCCAAACATACGACAATGCATCCAATACCTTCACGGCAATGCCTTTCAAAATCAAAGCACCACCACAATAATTGGAACACAGAAACGCAACCATCACTAACACAATACTCCCACAGCAACTCTCACACTGGATTATCGTCCCCAAAACAGACAACACATATTGAAAAAGGCAGCACAGTGAGAAAATCTGAAGAATCTTAAACACACCCAAGCTCTACATAAAAACATTTCAAACACACAACCACAACCGTATATTCGGTATAGAAACAAGCATGCCAAACACACTACGAACACAAAGTGAAAGTGACGCCCCTACCTGTCAGTGTGACCATATTGAGAGAAAAACTGAAGCAGCTAGCAAACTAATAACACTAGAGTGTGCCTTGCCTAAAACAAAAACAATGCATCCCTGAGTAGATGGTTGTGCGCTGCCTAGATTCACGAAAGTGCACATCTCAGTGGTCCTCTTAATACATCTCATCTTATACCAATGAATAGCAAGAAATCATAGAGGAAAATATTCTTGAAGGCACCCAGTCAAGAAAAACATGATGGAACGAAAATAAACTTAAATTTCCAAACCAATCAACTCCATCTGGTTCAAAATAAAACCACCACAATTACAAATTCATCAGTCGATGTAATATTACCCAATACAATAACTATCAAATAACCAATTCATCACACAATCCTCAGAAACGTCCTCGCCATCTGACATCAGGAAGACAGTGACGATGCAGGATGTCCCTCATTGATAGAAACCGGTGGTATAGCTCATAGCTCACATACCCTTCCTAAAGGAAAACCAAATGAAAACATCAATGTACAAAAAAAATAAAAATAAAATATTGTTCTTCCAACAAAGGCAGAAACTAACAAAAATGAAATCTTCACTTACAGTAGCTCCATATTTCAGGTGATCAAATGTAAGTGGCTTCCAATCCCAGTAGTGACGAAGAAGTTCTGGAAAAGAGGACTCCAGCTTGGAGTAAGATTCGTCAATGATGGCTCCTGCTAAGTCCTCCATGGAATCCCTTTCTTGACCGCCTTTTATCATGAACTTCTCTTGGATGTCGACGTGGTACCCTTCTGGAATTCTGATAAATCTTGAAAAGGAGCATCTCTAATATTCTTGACGCCCACACTAGAGAAAGTTATACCTCTATTCTCAAGGAAATCCTTCAGGACAGGGCACTCCGTCCTGGCCTTGCAGAAGTGATACACCAAAACATGATTCCGCATAGCCAGTTGCATGACGGCGACTTTTCTATGCCCATACCAATCCTTTCGTGTAAACTCCATGCCGAGACCAACAAACTTGTACTTCTCCTCGTGCAACCAGTCCTCGTACAAGGCAATGATCTCCTCCACCTTGCCAGGCTCGTTGGTGTACCACACGTCGAGCTTCGTGTTACCATCGGCAACTATCGGATGGTACTCCGTGGTGTTCAAAAAGTCTTCCATGGCAGCGAGCAGCAAGGTGCCAATGGAGACTCCTGAGACCCTACGACAAGGTTAGGGAGTGGTAAGGAGGGTGGGAACTGCCTGATGTTCTGCAGCTACAATACGACGTGGAGACCTCACAAACACGACCAATATTTAACCTTTGGCGAGGGACGTTTGGGTTACCATACGCATTAACGTGTGAACTAGGAGGAACGTATAGACAGTTGTGCTTCCGTAGCTCATGGAACCATGCACTTCCTAAAGTCACAGTTGTGTACAAATAATTGATACCACGGAGAAACCGAGGAGCCTCTAACATTATTTTACGGTAACTGACACACTGAATAGTCACATCGAATAGCCACCACATCGGTCATCGATTCCTCCTTTGAACAAAGACCACCGATGGAAGAATCCAATGAAGCAAACGAACAGCCTGCCATACACCTTAGATCCGAAGGCCACAACTCATATGTCCCTCATCTAGCTAGATTCACACCATCTGTCCCTTGAGAGTCAAGGCTGGTTTCACGTGAGGAACGGGTATGCAGGCACAAGACGCACATACATGCCTAATCCACAGGCACGAGCGTACAACTTTTCCAGATATCGGTCAGTATCACAACAGGCACGTACACATGCAGGCAGAAACTCGCCGGAAACACGTGAATGCAGGCAACGAAGGCACGGAAACAAATCCTATACAGGCACGTGCATCAGCTTCGCGAGCCACATGATCTTTTCCGTCTTGTTTTTTCAGTCTCGACCTAAATCCTCTGGATACAAATAATCTGAATGCAAAAAAGAGACCTCGAAGAAGCACCGGTGAGAACACTTTGTTCGAGAGTCATGGCATGTATCACGTGAGATACATCAATACTTGAAGCAAATCAACGACACAAGTCGGAGAGCCCCAGTTCTAAAGACTCCGGACGCACAGGCGTGTAGAAGCACAGGCATGACGAGTAACAGCCACCGATCCCCTCACGGACGGACGTCTGACACCACGGGCATGAAGAGTTACATCTAGTATGTCCCCTGAGAAACACGAATGCAGGCACAGGAGGCACAGAACTGCAACGTATACATACACGGAATTGTGGCTTCTCGGTGCACAGGCACGGCTTTGGAAATGGCGTTCTCGACGCACAGGTACAAACCAGCAGGATGCACAATAGAGTGATGGCAGAGGCACGGTTGTGTAGTCTCAAGAGAAACTGTTGTATGACACCAACACATACAGACATCACGTGTGTCACGTGAGGTACAGAAATAGCGGACAAGAAGCCACGGGAGTGAAGCCTCCACAGACACGGATGCCGGGCTTCTAAAGGCACGGTCCCGAAGAACACAAAGACAGGGTACTGAAATGTTGCCTCGTACGTTAGCAGACATGCCACTCTCGTGCGAATGTGTAAAACACAACAATACAAACACAAACAAATGGCGCTGAATATAAGCCAAACAAAAAACACGCTTCTCCCAAACAATACATATGCGTCACGTCACGGACGGACGTCTGCACCAGAGGCACGTAGAGTCACAGCCAACATGATGCCTGAGACACACGAATGCACGTACAGGAGACACGGAATTGAAGCGTATACACTCACGCAATTGCGGCTTCTCGGAGTTCTCGAGGCACGGGTACAAACCAGTTGGATGCACAAAAGAGTGATGGAAGAGGCACGGTTGTGCAGTCTCAAGAGAAACTGCCGTGTGACACCAGCACAAATAGACATCATGTGTGTCACGTGAGGTAGAGAAATAGCGGAAAAGAAGCCACGGGAGTGAAGCCTCCGCAGACACGGATGCCGGGCTTCTAAAGGCATGGTCCCAAAGAACACAAAGACAGGGTACTGAAATGTTGCCTCGTACGTTAGCACACATGCCTCTCTTGTGCGAACGTGTACGCTTCTCCCAAACAATACATATGCGTCACGTCACAAACAGACATCTGCACCAGAGGCACGTAGAATCACAGCCAACATGACGCCTGAGACACGCGAATACATGTACAGGAGACATGGAATTGAAGTGTATACACTCACGCAATTGTGGCTTCTCGGAGTTCTCGAGGCATGGGTACAAACCAGCTGGATGCACAAAAGAGTGATGGAAGAGGCATGGTTGTGCAGTCTCAAGAGAAACTGTCGTGTGACACCAGCACAAACAGACATCACATGTGTCACGTGAGGTACAGAAATAGCGGAAAAGAAGCCACGGGAGTGAAGCCTCCGCAGAAACGGATTCCGGGCTTCTAAAGGCATGGTCCCGAAGAACACAAAGGCAGGGTACTGAAATGTTGCCTCGTACATTAGCACGCGTGCCTCTTGTTGGGGAACGTAGCAGAAATTCAAAAAATTTCTTATGTGTCACCAAGATCTATCTATGGAGAAACCAACAACTAGGGGAAGGAGAGTGCATCTACATAACCTTGTAGATCGCTAAGCGGAAGCGTTCAAGAGAACGGGGTTGAAGGAGTCGTACTCGTCGTGATCCAAATCACTAGAGATCCTAGTGCCGAACGAACGGCACCTCCGCGTTCAACACACGTACAGCCCGGTGACGTCTCCCATGCCTTGATCCAGCAAGGAGAGAGGGAGAGGTTGGGGAAGACTCCATCTAGCAGCAGCACAACAGTGTGGTGGTGGTGGAGGAGCGTGGCAATCCTGCAGGGCTTCGCCAAGCACCGCGGGAGAGGAGGAGCACTTGGGAGAGGGGGAGGGCTGCGCCAGAACTTGGGTGCGGCTGCCCTCCCACCCCTCCACTATTTATAGGTGGGGAGAGAGGGGGCCGTCCCCCCTAGTTCCCATCTAGGGTTGGGGGCGGCGGCCAAGAGGGGGAGGAGTGCCTCCCAAGTCAAGTGGAGGCCCTCCCCCTTAGGGTTTCCCCTCTCCCATGCGCATGGGCCTTGGGGGGCTGGTGCCCCTGGCCCATTAAGGCTAGGGCGCCCCCTTACAGCCCATGCTGTTGTACTGGACATGGTGGAACATTTTCCGGACCTTCGGACCCCTCCGGAATCCTCCGGAACCTTCCGGAAGCTTCCCGGTACAATACCGGAAAAACTGAACTTTTCCGGAACCCGAACAACAACTTTTCATATATAAATCTTTACCTCCGGACCAATCCGGAACTCCTCGTGACGTCCGGGATCTCATCCGGGACTCCGAACAACATTCGGTAACCACGTATATCTATTCCCTATAACCCTAGCGTCATCGAACCTTAAGTGTGTAGACCCTACGGGTTCGGGAACCATGCAGACATGACCGAGACGTTCTCCGGTCAATAACCAACAGCGGGATCTGGATACCCATGTTGGCTCCCACATGTTCCACGATGATCTCATCGGATGAACCACGATGTCAAGGACTCAATCAATCCCGTATACAATTCCCTTTGTCTAGCGGTATTGTACTTGCCCGAGATTCGATCGTCGGTATGCCGATACCTTGTTCAATCTCGTTACTGGCAAGTCTCTTTACTCGTTCCATAACACATCATCCTGTGATCAACCCCTTGGTCACATTGTGCACATTATGATGATGTCCTACTGAGTGGGCCCAGAGATACCTCTCCGTCAACCGGAGTGACAAATCCCAGTCTCGATTCGTGCCAACCCAACAGACACTTTCGGAGATACCTGTAGTGCACCTTTATAGCCACCCAGTTACGTTGTGACGTTTGGTACACCCAAAGCATTCCTACGGTATCCGGGAGTTGCACAATCTCATGGTCTAAGGAAATGATACTTGACATTAGAAAAGCTTTAGCATACGAACTACACGATCTTTGTGCTAGGCTTAGGATTGGGTCTTGTCCATCACATCATTCTCTTAACGATGTGATCCCATTATCAACGACATCCAATGTCCATGGTCAGGAAACCGTAACCATCTATTGATCAACGAGCTAGTCAACTAGAGGCTTACTAGGGACATGGTGTTGTCTATGTACCCACACATGTATCTGAGTTTCCTATCAATACAATTATAGCATGGATAATAAATGATTATCATGAACAAGGAAATATAATAATAACCAATTTATTATTGCCTCTAGGGCATATTTCCAACACCTCTCTTGTGCGAACGTGTAAAAGACAACAATTCAAACACAAACAAACGGCACTGAATATAGGCCAAACAAAAAGCGCGCTTCTCCCAACCAATACATATGCGCCACTTCAACAGGTTACCTAAATGTACATGAACTCGCGCAAACGTCAACAATGAACTTGTAACATGAAAAAACATAAAAAAATTATTTTCACATAACATGAGGCAAGCCAAATACGATACTGAATAACAAAACGGTACTCCATAGGATTGAACTAAAAGTACTCATTAATTATACAAAAAAAGAAATGAAAATCTTCCAGGAGTCCATTCCTCACAGAAACGTCCACACAAACGTCCACCGTGACCATTCTACTCAGTTGGAGTTCTGCTCCGAAACATCAACGACCTCTGCGGTCGGGAAGACAACGGGAATGCATCATGTCCTTCATCGACAAAACTCGGCGGTAGAGCTCATAGCTCACATACCCATCCTAAAACAAAAAATGGATGAGAATGAAGATATACGTAAAGAGGAAAAAGTACTATTGTTGTAGTAAAACAAAAATATAACGACAGAAAATCATAAAAAAAATGAAGTTTTCACTTACAATTGCCGCATATTTCAGGTGTTCAAGGGAAAGCGGCTTCCATTCCCAGTAGTCATGCAGACCCTTCAGAAAAGACGACTTCATACTCAAGTAAGATTTGTTTATGACGGCTCCTGCCAAATCTGCCATGGAATCCCTTAGATTGCCTCCTTTGATCATGAGCTGCTCTTGAAGATCGATGTGACACTCTATTGGTATTTTGAGGAAACTGTTTGCGAGAACATCCCTATCGTTCCTAACGTCGACACTAGCGAAAACGATACCTTTGTTCCGAAGGAAATCCTTTAGAGGAGCGCACTCCGTCCTGGCCTTGCACAGGTGATAGACAAGAACATGCTTGCACATCGCCAGTTGCATGACGGCGACTTTTCTACTACGATCAAAATAATCCTCTCATGTGTACTCCAGATCAAGACCAACAAACTTGTACCTGTCCTCACGCAACCATTCCTCATAAAGAGAAAGAATCTCCTCCACCTTGTAGGACTCGTTGGTGTACAACACCTTGAGCCTGGTATTACCATCGGCATCTATAAAGAGACGCTCAGTATTGTTCCTGAAGTCATCCATGGAAAAGACGGTGACACGACAATGGAGTCTGACTGTGCTTCTCGTACGAGGCAAGGATGATGGGAGCTACCTGCACTTCTCTGGAGAGAATAATACGCGATAACCTCCCGGAATAGACCACTACTTAACCTTGGGGAGAGACGACTCAGTTACCATGTGCCCATTAAATTGCATCGGGGACGGTGTGAATGGACGGTTGTGCTTCTGCAGATTATGAAACCATGCACTTCGAAAGTCACGGTTGCCACGCTATAATCGAGGAGCCTCTAGGTTAACTCTAGCACGGTAGCTGGCACAATGAATACTAACAATAAATAGCCATCCCATCGGTCACCAGCACATCTTTTGACCGAGAGAACAATGAGATGAGGCAAGCTAGATGACCCTGACGTACAAATACTACATGGGGAGTGGACCAAATTAGAAGCATGGTTCGGCCAGCACAAAAGACACACACGTGCCTCCACTTTGCTGAAAGACAAACCTCAGTGATATCAACGGACCTGCATCTATATGCCTGGACGTACCACCGAAAACATTGCCAAAACAAAAGCATGTTGATGCTTCTGACATACAGATAACTGTGCGCTATCATACATATTCCTGCCTGAACCCAACGTACATAAAAACAGTGGCTCCCTGGGTCAACGACTATTGAATTTTTTTTGCAATAACAGATTCACGAACCGTGGCTCCATTCCAGATGCAAAAGTGCCTCTCATTAAGAACCATCATGCCTCCCGTCGATTTGCCTCCCCCGACGTATCGACCATGACTCTCCTGCTACAACGACCGCGCATCTAATAACATCATCACCGTTCCTCTCCTAAAAACACACACAACTATACCTGATTAAACTTCAGATTAAAAAAATTAAAACACAGAAGCACGAGTATGCTTTTCAGCATGTATAACCGTGCCTCGCAAAAAATATGTAAGGCAGGATAGGCACGTAAAAGACTCCGCTGGGAGGCAGCACAGCTGGACAACTATAATTGGAGGCAACTGGATGAGTCACACATCTAGTGTCCCCATAACACCTCGGAATGCATGCACACCATCTACAACCAGCATTCATTCCATTTCGCAGAATAAAAAATAAAACAAGAAGCACTCATTACTACTCTTGCTCTCTCCCATCTCCTTTATATTTCAATAAGCTCTGACTCCCTCAGCCACATCACAACTCATTTGCTTTCTCCCTCGCCTGCTTCTAGGGTTCGACCTTCTTCTCCGCCGCCTGCTTCTAAGGTTTGTGCTTCTTCCCAGCAATCAATCGATTAATTTCCAAGCCATGCTTTTCTCCTACATTGCTGGCCGTGGGTGCTTGCCCTAAGCTTCCCATCACAACCCATCTGCCTTATCCGACCACCTACTTCTAGGGTTCGTGCTTCTTCCCGCACACAGTCTCATTTCAAACAAGTTATTATAGAGTTTTTATTCGGTCTCTCTATTAACTTCTAAGCCGTACTTCTCTCGTAGATTTGCTATCCGTGTGTGCTTGCCCTAAGCTTCCCCTATCCCAATCTCCATTCGTCAACCCTCATTCTTCTTCTCTCCCGGGTAAAAAGCATATGCATAAGCAACATGCTCCGATCCGTATTTACGTTTTACGTTTTGGTTTTTCATTTGATAGTTAATGGAGCATCGGATCCGGTACAACGGCTTCATTCTCTAAAGGAATATAAAAATCATTTGAAAATCTAAACAAGTGTTCTAAACTCTGTCATACTGATTTTCTGGAAGGAGTAGATGAGAAGATTTCTGGTAAATTTGTAGTTGTTGTCTGCCTTCATGCGGATATTTTAATATTGCTAACATAGTTGAATATAGTCGTTGTCTACCTTCAAGATTGAAGCTTGTTTTTAAATTGTTATCATATTCTTGTTTTCTTAACATAATTGTTCTGAATTATTTAGGTATGATTTGCCCTACCTGCCGCCAACCAGGCGGCCCTTGCGAACCACACCCTGAAGTTCTCCAGGAGTTTGAGGTTATTCTTGATGAAAATTGCTGGAGACGCATGGTTAGTAAGCATCACTGATATATTAGTTGCCACAACACAGTAGAAATCGTCACTATTACTCATACCCCCTTGCACCTATACTAGGTTCCCCTGCTGTCACTTCTTCACACCTGCCTTGTGTTTTAATTTTCCATTAGTTTGCCTGCATATGCCCTAATTAATATAGTCCATTAGTTTTGCCTGCCTATGTCTTGATTACTATAGTCCATCTTCAGTTCTAATTAAAACTAGTCAACATATGCCAAAAATCTGTATCCATTAATTTATAATACCATTATGTTGTTATCTGTAATTCTTATCAAAAATTCATATCCAAATTAAGAAAACTTTTAACATTAATAGTACGCGAGTTCAAAGTTATACTTACAGGTTGTTACTTTTACTATTTTTTCCAGTATGTACCTTGTAACGTCAGAGCTTTTCTCGCTGAGTACATCGACGAGAGGAAGGAAGAAGCAAGAAAATTGCGTAAAGAGCAGGTAGAGCCAGCCCTTCTTACACATGAAGGAAGGTCTTACAATGCTTCGTTTAAGCATAGGGTGAACTACACAAGGTTCTGCGGTGGTGAGTGGAACACCTTTGCAGATGATTATCAGCTTCGTGCTGGAGACCGCATAGAATTTGAACTACCACACGAGGATCTCAATCTCGAAATACAAACATATCGGAATGACAAAAGGCTGCTTCCATTACCCCACGTTGGTACAAATTTAATATTACAAACTTATCTTCTTTGGCTGTATATTGATATGCATGCATCGAACTGAATAATATTAACCCGTGTTATGTAAAACTTTATCTAACTTTAAAATCTTGTTCTTTTTCTAGCTCTCGACGACCTTTCTTCTGACGATTTCGACCATGTTCACTGTTGTGTCTACTCTAAGGATATTCAGCTTACCTACAACCAGACACGATTCTTTCTACAACGCCTTTTCGGAGATACTTTCATTTGTTGCCGTCCATTTGTACATGTCTTGACTCCCACTAACACCAAAGACTGCGTCATGGTTGGTTACATCTGTCCTTGTTATAATACCAAACGTATTTTGCTCATATAGAAGTATAAACAATATTGATGAAATCTTGCTAATATGTAAAATTATAAAGAACCTATTTATTCAAACCTAAAACAACAAAACTTTTGTTGTTCTCTTAATATGTTATTTTATCTGTTTACAAACAAACCTGAACATGCCAGGAATTATATTACTTTCAATTTGGAATTTCTTAATGTTTGCACACACGGCGTATTCAGCCATTCTTTTATTTATTGTCCAAGTGGCAATTCAACGGTTTTAATTTCCATTTAATTTCGATTTCTTCTAGAAAATTCCGAGGAGCGTTGTCTCGACACTGAAGAGATGGGTGGACATGCCAACCGATGGCACGGTGACACTTGAAGCTCCTGATGAACCTGCCCATGTCATCACTCCTTCGTCGTACTACATCTGCAAAAACGACGGCAGGATGGCAATAGAAAAGTCTTCTTTCAAAGACTTCATATCAGCTACATCTTTTGTTGAAAAGAACATTGTTCTAATCACTTTCAAAGAGCGCCATGATTGTTCTGTGTCCATCATCCTTCAACGCATTCTGTAGATTCCATCGGAACCTGCACCTAAAATGGAAGCAAATAGTCTATCTCCTAGGATGTTCAGCGCTCATTTCAAGATGATGCCTCCCAGGAGCAAAACACTGGTTTATTTAAAATAAGTTTGCTAGTTAGGATGGTACAGTAATGTAACTATTATGGACCATGTGCTTGCTTGAACTATCCAAATGATCTTTTGGAACTTATGTAGCTCTTACGGACCCTCTACTCACAGTTTCAACCATCGGAATGATCCTGTGCAACAAATGTTTTTTGAACTATCAGAATGATTTATTCAAAAAAATTTAGTTCTAATCCTTTGAAAAGATCACAATTCAAAAAAAACAGAAAGAACCACTTTCAAAAATCAAACGAAACAAGAATGAGTTTTTGATCCAAAACCTACAGCAATGCCATGTTATCAAACTTATTCAAACAATCTATTGAAACATATCTCAATTTAAAACCAAACAGGACTCCATTTTCAAGCGCAAACTATGATTACTTCACCAACTTTTCATGAACACACAGTTGTGCACCGAATAACATAACAACAGTGCCTCCCTGACCAAGGAATATTGTTAACTGAAAAAAAACGTTTTCACAACAAAGGCACGACCATGCATCTGTTGAGTGTTCTACCGTTCACATGACTACTTTCACAGCCAAAGATGGAATACGCACATATGGATCACGCACGCAGCACGCAACGAATAAAAAAATTCAAAGAACAAGATAACTGAAAATCTAAAAAAACAGATAAAACAAATGCCTATTTCCGAAAATCGACGCCTGGAACCGCCGGGTGACTAGCAACTGCTCTTTGGAGGTTTCCTTTTTTGCACGACAAAAGATCCCTTTCACTTTTCCAACTCCATTTGCATCCTCTTCCTCGAAAGTTTCTCGCCGGCCACAGTTCACCACCGCACACCTCCGGCCATGGACGACGGGAAACTAACAACATTCACCGAGCACATCACTACCCACGGTACAACCGTGCTGGAGGTGGTGTACACCAACGACCCAAGGACCGTGGAGCGGATCATCAAAAAGTACGAGGAATGGCTAAAGGAGGAGAAGAACAAGTTCGTCGGCCTCGACCTCGAGTACACACGTAAGAGCAGTTACATGCGACAAGGGATCGCCGTCGTCCAACTTGCCATGCGCGAGCATGTCCTTGTATACCACTACTGCAGGTCCGAGCCCTCCCAGGCGTTAGTTGACTTCCTACAACGGAAAGCGGTAACTTTCACCAGCGTCGACACCAGGAACGACAAGACCATGCTTGCCCGTGCATGCATCAGAATTCTAGACGAGCACCACGTCGACATCCAAAGGCTATTCTGCATCAAGGGTGGTGGAGAAAGGGCCTCCATGGCTGACCTTGCAGCGGCCATCATCGACCCCTCATACAAGAACATGAAGAAATCATTCCCAAAGGAGAAGCACCAGTTCTGGGAGTGGAAGCCACTTTATCCGATACACCTTGAGTACGCCGCAAAGGACGGGTATGTTAGCTACGAGTTGTACCATAGAATCCTAATCATCAAGAACGGGCTACGTCACCTCCACCAACAACCAGTGAAAGAAAGACTCCGACCACGTAAGAACAAAGACGAGGGATCTTCCAGCGGCTGGAAGAGCCAGAAGGGAAATAGTGGTTGGTAAATTCCGAGAAAATGGATCATGCCGTGATTGATTGATCTGCCGTGATCGAGTGATCGGGTGCGTAGCACAACTATTATGATAATTTAGGTTGAATGAACCCATGTTGTAAATATGTTTGTTGTTGCACAAAGATGTTGTATGTATTGTATTACTATTTTACGTCTGAACTTTGAACACACCGGTGTGCGTGTCTAAATGTAATTAGTAAGTTATGTCCCAGTATTGAGCAAGCATATATTGTATCTATGACTATAGAACGAGAGATATGTCGCACGACATTGTATTATAATTTTCATACTCAACCCTTTACAAGATGCATCATGCATTTACAAGAATATGTGATGGTATTGTTGTAAACTTTCAGTAAAATGCTTATTCAGCATTGGCATAAACAATTCATAGATATTGCAGAAGAACATTCGGTACACAGACGCTAGGGACAATAACTTTGTTACTTTGACCACATTGAAAAAAAATTAAAATCATACAACACAACCATTTCACATCAAACACCGCTCCGTAAATTCAAAACAACCTTGCTATTGCACACAGGTTCCTCACCGTACACCAATTCTCCGCGATGCCACAAAACTACACTACCGTGTCCAACTGACCCATGTACAACCGTGGCCCTCTAAGTGTCAACTCAACCCATGCCTCTGGTGCCACGCACACATGACCCTAGAGACTTCACTGATGTGCATCCACAACCGAGCCTCTCTAACCAAATATTTGGACCAATGCCTCTGCTGACATACATCCGTGCCTCTAGACACTTGATAGCAGCAACAGGGCTCAAAACCGTGCATCCACCCAACCATGCTTGTACTGACTGCACTTCGGTGCCTCCGTTTGCTCCACCGACGTACCTCACATGAAACCCACAGTAACTCTACATGCTCCGCACGAGTGATCGCACGCGCCTCCGCACAACCGTGCCTACTCTGGCTTCAATTTCGTGCCTCCATTTGCTGAATCCACGTGCCTCACATAAAATCCACTGTAACTCTACATGCTACACACACACGTGCCTCTCGCATGAAACCCACAGTATCTCTACGTGTTCGGCACGCGTCATCGCCCGTGAAACTTTGGTGCTGCACACGCGTTCCTCTCAGTATACCCGCGTTCCAGACAACCATGCCTGTATTGACTACAATTCCATGCTTCTGTCTGCTCAATCCAAGTGCCTCACATGAAACCCACAGTAACTCACTTTTGTTCCTCACCATACACCAATTCTCCGCGATGCCACAAAACTACACTACTGAGTCCAACTGACCCATGTACAACCGTGGCTCTCTAAGTGTCACCTCAACCCATGCGTCTGGTGCCACGCACCCATGACCCTAGAGACTTCACAGATGTGCATCCACAACTGAGCCTCTCTAACCAAATATTCGGACTGATGCCTCTGCTGCAATACATTCGTGCCTCTAGACACTTGACAGCAGGAAGAGGGTTCAAAATCATGCATCCACACAACCGTGCTTGTACTGGTTGCACTTTGGTGCCTCCATTTGCTCGAACAACGTGCCTCACATGAAACCCACAGTACAAATGATCGCTAGTGCCTCCGCACAACCGTGCCTGTACTGACTTCATTTACGTGCCTCCATTTGCTCAATCCACGTGCCTCGCATGAAACACACTGTAACTCTACGTGCTACACATACATGTGCCTCTCGCATGAAACCCACAATATCTCTACGTGTTCGGCACGCGTCATCGCCCGTGTAACTTTGATATTGCACACGCGTTCCTCTCAGCATACCCGCGTTCCAAACAACAGTGCATGTACTGACTGCAATTCCATGCCTCTGTTCGCTCAAACCAAGTGCCTCACACGAAACCCACAGTAACTCCACGTGCCTCCACACAACCATGCATGTTCTGACTTCAATTCCGCGCCTCCATTTGCTGAATCCAGATGCCTATAACATTAAAGAGATGCACAACCATGCCTCAAAGTAAACAACACACGTGCCTCTACTGTATTTATAACCGTCCAAAAAAACATCTTTAGAAGAGATGCACAGCCAAGACTCTTATACAGCATAGATATTTAAACAAAATCCATTATGTTCAAAGGCTATAACTAACATCACTGCGGCAGAAGATTGAAGATAACAACAAGCCTCCCAACACGCTGTTTGAAAGTTATCAGCACCAAGCTGTTTATTTCAATAGACGATGCCTGCAGAAAATCATTGAAACCTTCCTGTTTGAACACCATTCTATTACCCAAACCAATGAAGTAGGAGCAAGGAGTGCTCACATATATATCATCATCACCAGATTCTAGAGTAACTTCAAGAGTTAAAACGCCAGTTCTAGGAAAAGTCACAAACTCATTCAAACTCCTCACAACAATACCAGGAATAACTTGACAAAAAACATCAAGCTATCAAAAATAGAATAAAAATTCAAAACTATAAGTAGAAGACGTAATAAAAATAAATAAATAAACAGAAACAAAGAAAAAACAATGGGAAAAAAATCTGACCATATGATGACCATTAACATTCATTGAATCAATCCTGTGAACAAAAAGACAGCAGGGTATGTAATCATCATCAAATAGTACACCTCATGAAATACAACTGCTGATAATTAAGAAAAACACCACGGGTGTAATAACAACTCCCAACAAGTTCCTTCTCGGTGTCTCTCAAACCATGTAGAGCTACAAAATATAATTACACAGGCTCAAGGGAACAGAAAAATCAAAATGTACAATAAAACAAGATAAAAACTTCCTTAAAAATAAACCTTACCAACAGACGATAAAGGAAACAACGCATCTCCACGGCCAACACGATAAAAATCAATACCAATCCAAGTTCCATAATGTTCAAGCCTAATGGTCATTATATCACGAGGACGAACACCATAATCTCTGACCAGTCGTTTCCAGGAAGGACCATGGAATTTGCTCCTCACCCGACCATGACTAAATAGAACACCATACAAATAACGCTCACTGCACTGAAGAGCAAGATCAGTATCTTCGTCACCCCTCCTTATGGCTAAAGCCCTACACTCCTCGATGTAACGAGCAAGATGAGCTCTAACACTGCACGGAACATACTGCACAACAAATCAAAACAAGGATCATAATCAAAATCTAAACAACATGGGCAGCACCAAAAGAAATAAGCGTGTGTGCAAAAAATTGAACAACTATAAAATGATTTTCTTACAACACGCCTCCAACAACGACGATCCAGGTCCACACTGAACCCATCTACAGAAGAATCAACAGAAGAACACGGGCCACCAGGCATACAACAAAAAGGACAAGCCATAACTGCAAGGAACACAATGGTTATCAAGAACTAATCCCACAAAACCCAGTTGAAACTTGACATCTGATAGTGTTGGTAGTCCCCACCCGTAACTACCCCATAAATCTCCATATCCCGGAAATATAATGGGAAAAAAAGAGAAACGAACAAGGGAAACAGGGAACCCACGAAGGCAACTAGTAGGGAACGACGATATCGCCAAGGGGGAAGCACGCTCGACGCTAGAGAAGGACCGCCGTAAGAGCAGGCAACAAGCGCGGCGGTCGGAACAGCTGCCGCCGTAACCACGACACAAGAGCAGCGGCGGCGACGGGCGTAGACGACGGCAAAGAAAGAACAGTGCGCGAGGAGGGAACGCCCACACCAGAGAGAAACAGATCTCAAAACAAATCAAAAGGTATTACAAAACATTAAAAGTATAAGGACTAAAGTGAAAAAAGGAAAAACCACAAAGGGAAACCGAAAACCGGAAATCACGGGAGAAGCCGTGCGCGCGCCAAGTGTCGCGTGTGCAGCGCGTCGGAAAAGTCTCAGGACCGCTACGCGCGTGACACTTGGCGTGCGGGAGCGCTCCCCGACTAATCGTTGAAGGGAGCGCTCCTCAATTAGTGATTTCGACCAGCGACTGCGAGCGAGCGAACAAATGCGTGAAAGTGAGCCGGCCCAGATGCCGTGCGTTGTATAGCTCTCGCGGGCTTGCTCGGAACATCATCTTAAAAAAATTCCAAAAAGAAGGCTCGGGCTCGGCCCGGCCCTTGGGAGCCTAGTCCACGACTAAAGCGGGCCATACCGAAGAGCTGTGGCACTTTGGGTCTTTGACTCAAAAATAATAAAGACGCCTTATGAAGAATTACAAATTTTTTTTTAGAAAAGGCACCTTATGAAGAATTACAATTGCCTAAAATAGACCTAGAATTACAATTTTCCGGTCCAACGGTGCAACTTGATATTACAAGCTCCTCGCTATAGCGCCAGACTAGGACAGAGGAGCTGTGGATGGATTAGCCGCCTCAGTTCCTGGTTCCCATTACTGTAAAAGACATTATTATTGTTTAAATAAAGTCGCCTCATTTAAAAAATATTTTTTTTCATAAAATATTACTACCTCCATCTCAAAATGTAAGACATTTTATAGGTTAGACTAGCCTACAAGAACATAGTGGCTCTTGGTTATACAATGACGACGAGGTCGCGATCGACATATCTAGAAACAAATGCCTAAAAACAAGCGGCGAAATATAATGCTTAAGCGGAGTAACAAAGGTTTGACTCCAAGCCCATGGGGATACTGCTGGGATACGCCACAAAGATCAGCTCGTACATCTGGCCGCAAAATATGCTAAGTAAGTATTGTGAATCTACTCAAAAGTCATCAACAGCATAAGCAAAAGAAGGGGCATCACGGGGTGTAAGCAGGGTCGGAGCTGCTTGATAAGCATTGGGGTCAATTGACCCCAATGAAATTAGGCAATCTTTCATTAGTTTAGTACTAATAACTATTCATTTATGAAAGATGACCCCACTGTCATAGACATGACCCCATCAAACTTTTTTTCTAGCTTCGTCCCTGGGTGTAAGGCTTGCTGATACTGAGCCAAGTGCAAACTGCAAACTATACCAGATAAACTTCCCCATCCTTACCTGTCGAAAGGGGCGAGGATAGTTCAAGTATTGCTCATGATTATAATGCTTAAGTTCATATGGTCACTCCGTACTCACATTCTCATAGCCTTTATCCTTCCAAGACTCGGCATCTCATGGTCGTTCCAAGACCAATAGTTAATTATCCGTTCCAAAGCTAGTCGTTCTGAGTTGACCTTTTGGGATGTCCTTAGAACAGAGCTAGGCCTTCAGTCTCCCGGTTTAATTGACAACACCTTATTAGTTAGTACACCTGGAAGCAATGCTGGTCTTTTGATAAATCGTACTGTCTGCTGACCGCGTATCTAATTAAATATACTAGGTTTTTGTGCATTAGAGAAAAATTAGGTTACTATAGCAGACTCTAGATACTGTCATGGGATCTTGGCAATTGTTGCCATGTGCAGAGGGCCGTCATCTTATTTGGAGATCCTAGTGCTAAAGTCTGAACATTGAACTCACATTGCTATGTTCGGTACCATTTTCACTGAACTCTGAGCATTGCCCTGTCTTTCTGGATGCTGAACTGGGTCAGAGGCCACCTAATCAGCAGGCAGCAATTTTAACTAACCATCAGAACTGAAATGACAGAACTGGCTAGCATTAAGTTGCAGATAAATCATCAGAAATTCAGAATTGCTACGCATTCATCAATAGTTAGAACAGAAGTTTACACAGTTACCAATCAACCATAACTCCACAAGTGATGGAATACTATCACATATGAGAACTGTGCATCATTCACGCAGTGAAAAACTGCAAGTATAATTCGCCACGACAAAATTTCTCTGATTCATATCTCCAAGCTAAAAATGGCTCTGTTTGCTTAAACCGAAACTCAAGTTCTTCAACCTGATCATCAGCAGGCAGCAAGCATCAATTTAAACCTGACCATCAAAACTGAAATGACAGAACTGCCTAGCATTTATTTGCACATAAATCATCAGAAGTTGAGAATTGCTATGCATTCATCAAAAGCTAGAACAGAAGTTTATACAGTTACCAATCAACCATAACTCCACAAGTGATGGAGTACCAACACATGTGAGAACTGTGCATCATACAAGCAATGAAAAACTGCAAGTATAGTTCTCCATCAACCAGACACAAAATAATGAGAACTGGGATCGATTCAGGCGACCCGTTACTGCACCCGAGATGAATGAATCAGGAGACTGGCCGAACTGAAACAGGAGCAGAGTTCGACGTTTGAACAGGCGGCAGTGGCGCTTGCCTTACTTGGAGCTCTTCTTCGGCTTGGGCTGCAGACCTCCGGACTGAGGGTGCCCCCGCGCATAGGGCTGCCAGCAAACCGCGCACAGCCGCCCTGCTCCCTGGCGGCGGTCGACGATGGCGAAGCAGCGTTCGCAGTAGGAGGCGTGCCTGCACGGTAAGAGCGTCACCAACCTCTCCAGGGAATCGCATCGCTCGCACATGGCCTGGACTTCCTCAGGCTCCTCCTCCCCTTCCTCGTTCTGTGACAGCAAGGCTTCCTCCCCTTCATGGCAGTACAGCATGGCCTCCACGTCCACCTGATCATCTTCGTTGTGCCCTGACAACATGGCCTCCTCCTCGCCGGCCTCCTGCTCCATCTCCTCCGGGCCGGCCTCCTCCTCCATCTCGTCCTGGCCGGCCTCCTCCTCCATCTCCTCCTGGCCGGCCTCCTCCTCCTCGCTGCGCCCTGACGACATGCCCTCCCGATCTTCCTCCTCCCCCTCGCTGGGCCCTGACGACATGTCCTCCCAATCCTCCCCCTCCCCGCTCCGCCCTGACGACATGTCCTCTCCATCTTCCTCATCCTCCTCGCTGCGCCCTGACGACATGTCCTCCCCATCTCCCCCCTCCTCCTCGCTGCTCCCTGACGACATGGTCTCCCCATCCTCCTCCTCCTCGCTGCTCCATAACAACATGGCCTCCTCCTCCTCCTCCTCGCGGGCCTCCTCGCCGTCATCGCTGTAGACTGCAAGAAACAATCAAGCCAAGCTTCCATCACCAATCAAAGAACCTTAAGCCAATGACAGAAACATGAATATTTCCTGGGCAGCGGGAACCTACATTCAACGTTGGTGAAGAGGTAGGCGAGATCCTCGGGAAGGGGAGGTAACTGAGAAGCCGACGGAACCTTGATTCTGAGCCGGCGGCCACCAGGGCGCAACCCGCTCCCTCCTGTCGGCGCCGTTCCAGCCGGCTGAAAGAAACCAAGAAATCCAATTTCAACGCAGAAATTCAGAAGGCGGAGGTAGCTGAGTAGACGACGAGCACGGAGCGCTTACTTGGCATTGCTGCCCCTGCAATGGTGGCGCCACGGTCGCCGGCGGCGTCACCGCCATCCTCCTTTGGCCACCGTTCTGATCGGCTGCAAGAAACCAAGAACGGAAACTTTCAGAACAGAATTCAAGAACCGCGGCCAAAATCAAGAACCGTGCGGGCCTGAAAGAAGTAAAGAACAGGGCGTGCTGTCTTCTTGGTCATCTACCTCTGTCGATGGGGAAGGCGACGCCGGCGGCGCCGGGGCGGTAGAAGAAATCCAAGTTCAAGTGCAAGGCGCCGGGGATGATTTCGGTGGGCGTCTCCGGCGGCAGTCCGCCAGCAATGGACCTCCTTTTCCAGTCGCCCATCGCCGGCAACGGTCCGCCAGCAATGGACTTCCTTTTCCAGTCGCCCATCTCGCGTCTCCGGGAACACCGCACGCCAAGATGCTACGAGGCCAACGATCGAACGTCGCCGGCGTATATATGCTGGCCGGGCGCCGCGAACCTTTGTGCTCGCGAGAAGCAGAGAAGGTGGATTTGGGGAAGTTGGATGGAGAGAGAGCCGTTGTTCTATTTATTTGATTTAGACTGGGCCCATTATGGCCCAGAATGGCTTTGTGGTCGACCCTATCCGGACAGATCCAGTTACGTTGGGTCGCGGAACCAGCCTGTTAGGACAGATTTTTTTTTGGATGGGAGAACAGACTCTCTCGGAATAAAGGAAATTCATGAATAAAGCTGTTTATTCCGCTCTTCCTCCAAAAATTAAAAATAACTAGCAAAAGAGCCGTGCATTGCAATGGGAGAAAAAATATATAGTGTCCAATAGCCATGACCACAATTTGCCGCATTACCGAGATACACTATCACTCTCAATTTCGTGAAATCATGAACAATTTTTGAAATCATGACTTTTTTTTAAAATCATGAACATATTTGTAATCGTAAACATTTTTCAAACATGTGAACACTTTTTAAAAAAATTAAACATTTTCTAAAATGAAAAACATTTTATGAATTCATGAACATTTTATACTATTTGCACACATTTTTAAAAAATTGTGAACATTTTTTTAATCCTAGTCAACACAAAAATCACCAAAAACAGGAAACACGCCAAAACACACTTGGTCACAGTGCCGACTCAGATTACTAGGGTTACTTTCTTTCAGTCCATTTCTCCCCTTTCTTTCCCCTCTCCTCTCTTCACAAGTTAAGAAGGTTCCGCCATGTGCGACAACATAGATCTAGAAGGATAGAGAGGAGTAAATCACAAGGGGAAGAAGAGGAAGAAGTAACAAGAAGAATCCAAGAAGTTTCTCATCAGGGTAAATTGTTCATCTCACCTCCACATGCTTTTTTCTGTTTGATTTGGTCTTCTCCAGTTCTAAAATTCAAATTCATGGATTATATCGAAATGGATTAGGAAACACTCAAATCTAGCATTAGCAATCAAAATCAAAAGATTGTTCAGGGACAAAGAATCACCAGAATATAAATGCTTCATCTCTGTCCCATATGTCTACAAGCTTCATCTACCTTCGAACTTGCTCTTCTCAATGATTGAAATTCACATCAATAGAAGGGCAGAAACTATGAGATCATGGTCTGATGAGTAGGAACATGGATATAGAAACAAAATATTGAAGATAGGAAGATCGTATGTAGAATCTCTTCAAATTCCTCCACTACAGATTTGATTATCGTATGAATGCATCACATAAATTTGAATTAGGAAATATACACACAACTAGAATTACACTATTAACAAAGTCAGAAACTTGTTCCATAGTCTAAAGAGACTAAGTATAAACAACGCATAAACTAAAATCAATAAATGGAAATAAAATGCCAAAGATAAAATGCGAAAGCAAATGACATAATAGAATGAAGTTTTTCTATAACTGAATGAATTTTTGGGAAGCCTATTACCCTTCCAAATGCAAAAGGAAAGAATAGAATAAAGTTTTCCTATGGCCGAATGAATTTTGGCAAGCCTACTACCCTTACTAAAGATTAATATCAAAATCATAAATATAAATGTACACACAAGTTTTGTAGTTATAGCAACCATTCCTATTACAGTCTATATTTATTATAACTACAAAAAAATAGAATGCTAACGAACTGGTTATATTAATTGCACATGCAGGATAAAGAAGTTGCACAGAATAAATATCAACACCAACACCAACATGTAGTAGAAAAACATATTGTCAACAAGGAGACAGACATTGTAGAAATCTTGCTAGCAGACCATTGGAATACCTGATGCTTTGGTTGTCATGGCTGCCAGCCACAAGTACGATGATTAACTGCCACACGATGACACTAATTATATTAAAATTGCATTTTGTAGGATACACAATTTGCAAAGATTCGAAATCAGCAAGAACAACTACATTGTGGATCAAATAGAATTCTATACAAGGTAAGCAACAGTTGTATAAAAATAAGTGTAGGGACATAGTTACTTTGGATGCCATGGAAGCCATTGTGCTATCTTTGCATGCATTACATCTATGCTTCAATTTTATATCAAGATATTAAAAAGATAATGCATATGCAGCCTGCAGAAGTTGCAGAACATGATTATGAGCAACAAAACTACATGGTCGAGATAGATGAAGATAAAATGCAAAAGAAAATGACATGATAGAATGATTTTTTTTTCTGTAGATGAATGAATTGTAGGAACCCTATCACCCTTCCAAATGCAAAAGATATAACTTCATGAAGTTTTTCTATAGTGAATGCAAATTTTGGGAAGACTAATACCCTTCCAAATTCAAAAGAAAGAATAGAATGAAGTTTTTCTATAGCAGAATGAATTTTAGGAAGCCTATTACCCTTCCTGGTGATAAAAATCAAATTCATAAACATAAGCGTTGACACAAGTATTGTTGCCTTACCAACCTGGAGCTATTATAACTACAGAAAAATAGAATGCTAGTGAAACTGGTTATCTTAATTGCACATGCAGGATGAAGAAGATGCACATAATGAGTATCAGCAACAATAGCAACGTGCAGTAGCAAAATGTATTATCAACAAGGAGAAAAACATAGTAGAAAGCTTGCTAACTTGCACCACTATTCCACTAGGAGACAATTGGAATAGCTATTATTTTGTTGTCATGGCTGCCAGCCAATAGTAGTTCAATACTATGATTAACTGACACATGATGACACCAATTATATCAAAATTGCTTTTGCAGGATACACAATTCGCAGATATTCAAAATCAGCATGAACAACTACCCTATGGATAAAAAAGATTTGTATACAAGGTAAGCAATAGTGATATAAAAATAAGTGCAACGACATAGCTACTTTGCATGCCATGGGAGCCATTATGCTATCATTGCGCCCATTACTACTATGTTTTAATATCATATCAAGAGATTAAAAAGATAATTGCCTATTGAGCCTATAGATATTGCACAACATCATTATGAGCAACAACTTCAAGGTGAGAAACATTAAATTAAAATGGATGCAGAGGTGGAAGTTTCAAAACTCTAGTTTAACTTACCCCCAAAAAAACTAATAATCTGAAATTGCTTATTATAGTGCAAAAAGTTACCCAACATGAATATCAGCAAGTGTAATGTCATGATACGCGAGACAAAGAAAAACACAAGATAACCACCAACAATTACAATAATGCAAGGAATTAGATTTGCATGCTGAAGTTGCTATCAACATGAAGACCATTGTTGTGGTTGCATCATAATATTTTTTGTTCTTTTTATAAAACTAAGAATTCGAGAAATTGCATTAGCAAGTCTCAAGAGTTCCGCAAATAACTAATGAGCAGAAAGGATTAGTGGATAGAATTGTCGCCAAGGGGGAGATCACTTGCGCAGCTTGTGGCTCTCACTATCATAACATAGCTGGGTGCATAGATATCAGAGAAGAGACAGGGGAGAACACACAGAAGAATGTTTAAAATTACTTTGGGAAGCATTACTATTTCTAAAATTCCGTAAAAGTACATAACAAAACAGCCCTGGAAGCTAAAACACCATTGTTTTATTAAATGCATGCACAAATGCAGGAAGAAAGAAAAGAAAAGAAGTGGTGAGAACTAAAGAAGAGGAATGATGATGAAGCAATCTTAAGCTATCAAAGTTGAAGTAAGAAAGGAATAAAAAAGATTGGTAGTAGCCGACAAGATGCCAGTTTCCCAATGACCATTTTTCATACTATGGAAGTTCATGTTACTCGAAATTACATGTAATAGCTATGGGATTAGTTGTAATCTAATACTACTAGCCGACAAAGATGTTAAATTTGATGTAATAGAAAATCTAAGTTCAAAATGTTTGATACATTTCATGGATGTTACCCTAATGACTATGATCGCAATCATCAACGAGAATTGCAAAACAAAAAGAATTGTAAGAAACTGAAAAGTGACCAAAAGACCTATAAGAAGTGACATTCCACAAAAAAATTCCACCTTGAAAGTCCAACTTATATTTAAAAAAATTCAAAGAAGTTATTGTGACCTACAACAAAACAATATCGACAAGCTCAAAATCATAGTTGTAGAAGTTATACACACAAGGAAAGTTCACATGTTCAAATTGACAGAGATAGGGAAAAATTACCTCAACTTTTAAAATTAAAAACAAAGAAAATCACCACTACACATCCTCCAAATAAATTAGAAAAGCCAAAAATAAAATGGCAGACCACACTTTAGACACTAGTTTCTTTAATATTCAGTATTTGTTGCAAACATTGCACAACTAGGTTGCAAAAAGAAATTCAACCTAAGAGGCGATAGTTCAACTTGACAACACGGGACAAACTACTAAATATAAAGACGACATCATACTAGATGCCTATAAGACCTACGGTTCCAAGAGCAGACCCAAAATGTCCTCGGACTGAGTTTCAACCATACGCCTCAAACAGAGCAGGAAGCCACAACAATGCCATCGGCACCAACATGAGCAGATCCACCACCAGAAGGAGTGTTAGTGGTGACTACACAGAACACCATGTTGTCTGATGGACCAAAAGGGACTCGAAGCTGGGCTATATCACTGTCAATATCTTCATGACCTCGGGACAGAAATCCTTAGGAAAAGAAAACATAAAAAATAATCAAAACAAATGAAAATTTTCACACTGACATAACTAACAATTGCATTATTTGCAACCTAGCAACTACTCCGTTCCCTAATATTAGACCTTTTAACTTTTTGTTGATTCATATGTATCTAGACACATTTTAGTATGTATGTTCACTCATTTTGATATGTATGTAGTCAATATATTGAAATAGCTAAAAGGTCTTATATCAGGGAACAGAGGGAATACTACTCATATACTCCCTCCGTTTCTAAATATTTGTCTTTTTAGATATTTCAAATGGACTACCATATACGGATGTATATAGACATATTTTAGAGTGTAGATTCACTCATTTTACTCCATATGTAGTCACTATTAAAATCTCTAGAAACAAAAATATTTAGAAACGGAAGGAGTACATAGGTAGCATAACAAAAGCAAGGATTCCAATTTGCAAAAATAAATTAGTGTCATTAAACTTGCTACCTAGCAAAAATAATATCCTAATAGCTAAGAGCATCTCCAACAGCCGCGCTAAACTAGCGCCGCGCCACAAATTAGGCCATTTTAGCGTGCGCGCAACGCGGCGGGTGGCTCCAGCGGGCGCGCAAAAATGGCGTGCGCGCTATAACGAGTTGGGCGCGCGGCCGGAAGCACTATCCCGCGGCGGTGTATTTCGGGAGCCCGCTTCCGCGCGCGGCACACTCGAGCGCTCGCGCCACACTCTCTCCTCTCCTCCTCCTACGCCCGGCGTGCGCCGGCGCCGGCGCCCTGCCACCCATGGACGCGTACACCGGCACCCCGCTCACCCCGTTGTACAGCCGCGACCCTCCCCT